>NW_020665303.1:0-6425 GCF_002925995.2 Terrapene triunguis
TCAAAGGGATAGTTGTGAGGAGGTAACAACTGAATAACCAGTAAAGCTGGCAGCGCACAACATGTTTCATACAGACTCATCTCTTTAAACCCTGGTTTAGAGTTGAAAGAGGCAGCCAAACCCTGTCTATCCTGACCCCATTCAAGGAGATATGGGAGCTCACTGGGATCTCCTGATCTAGCTCCACACTGCTGCCAGCTGAGTATAAATGCTTTAAATGGGTGTGCAGAACTTACACAGAGTAAGACACGGGGCTATATTTTCAAAGGTATTTAGGTGTCTAGTGGGATTTTCAGAAACACCTAAGACCTTATAACTCATTGATTTCAAGGGGTTTTGGGGGCCTAGAGGGTTCTGAAAATCCCACTAGGTGCTTCAATACCTTTTACAATCAGCTCCACAGCCCTTCTCCGAAAGCCCTTTCAGTCCTAGTAGACATGGCAGAGAAAGGGAGGGAGGGAAAACAGAGGCAGAAAGAGGGGAAATGACTGGCCTAAGGTCACTCAGCATGTCACCGGCAGAGACAAGAGTAGAACCCAGGTGTCCTGACGACCCTTGCACCGCACAGCGCAGAGTAAACGATACAACACAGCGGTAACGGAGGGATGCTGCTAGTCCATTGTTACATGAAGACTGAAGTGCAGATGGGATTTGGTCCCATAAATCAATTTGGAAGCAGGCAGCAGGCCATCTAGGCACAGAGCTTGCGGTAGAAACATTACAGATGAGCTGCTACTTACGATGCTGGACGAGTCTACGTCATATTGCCCTTCAAATTGGGAATCAGGTTGTGTTGGCATTTTAGTCTATTAGTTTAATGCCCAAGTTATGAGCTTGGTGATAATCACAATCGAGGGACCTTCTTTGCAAGAATTGTTCGATTTGGAGTGTGCTTTGTTCCATCCTTCATACTGAATTTTATCAAGCCACACCTTGGGCCAAATCCTCAGTTCGTGTAAAGTGATGAAGCTCTGTTGAGTTTAAAGAAGGTTATACTAGTGTGATAATATGACTTATGGATTGTCAGATGTGAAGAGCACTAACAACACCTAGTCATTGTAAGTGACGAGTTCTGTGCACCTTTGAGATTCATATAATGAGATATTAGGGAAAGGAGAAACAGGGCCATTCTCTCTGTCACTCTAATCCTGACCATTGTCCTTCTCATTCCCTCCACAGCCATCACACAGCGTACTGAGGAAGAAAATGTCCAACCGAACCACCGTGACAGAATTTCTTCTCCTGGGATTCTCTGACGTTCGAGAACTGCAGATTTTACACTTTGTGGTGTTTCTACTGCTTTACTTGGCAACCCTGCTGGGGAACCTTCTCATCATCACAGCCATAGCCTTCAACCGCCACCTTCACAACCCCATGTACTTCTTCCTGATGAATCTGTCCATCCTAGACTTCGGCTCCATCTCTGTCACCATCCCCAAATCCATGGCCAATTCCCTCACGAACACCAGATCAATTTCTTATTCTGGATGTGTTGCCCAAGTCTTTTTTTACATATTCTTTGCTTCAGCAAATTTTGCCTTACTGACCATCATGGCATATGACCGATACGTCGCCATCTGCCAACCACTGCACTATGAGATGGTGATGACTAGGAGAGCTTTCGTCCAAATGACAGCCAGTGCCTGGATCAGTGGTATTCTCAACTCTGTATTGCACACTGGGAACACATTTGCGATATCCTTCTGTGGAGGCAACATGGTGGATCAGTTCTTCTGTGAAATCCCCCAGCTCCTCCACCTTGCCTGCTCTGACTCACACCTCGGTGAAGTTGTTGTTATTTCTCTTAGTGTGCTTTTATTTTTAATCTGCTTTGCTTTTATAATTGTGTCGTATGTTCAGATCTACAAAGCAGTGCTGAGAATCCCTTCTGAACAGGGTAGGCATAAAGCCTTCTCCACCTGCCTCCCTCACCTCATTGTGGTCTCCTTATTCCTTTTCACTGGCACCTTTGCCTTCCTGAAACCCACCTCCAACTCAACCTCAGATCTAAATCTCCTGGTGGCTGTTCTCTATTCTGTAATGCCCCCAATAATGAATCCGATCATCTACAGCTTCAGAAACAAGGAAATGAAAGGTGCACTGAATAAACTGATAGGTTGGAGGTTATTCAGGAAGAATAAAATGTCTATATTTCGCCACTGATTACAATTTCATTCTGTGTTTCTTTTTAAATATAATCATCTGATGACATTATTGCCTTCATGAGAACATACTGTGCAATCAGTTTATGCAATATTGAGTATTTACACTAATAAAAATCCAGACAAACTTAAATCAAGAAAAAAAAGTAGTTACTAGAGGTTTACATCAATGCATTTAAGATCGGAATCTATCTATCTATCTATCTATCTATCTTTCTGTAACCCTTCTGCCCCTCTGAGTTGGCAGCAACAAGTGTCGGGTTCAGTATCTAGGGGTTCCGTTTCAATAACGCAATGCAAAACCGGCTCGAGCCCCCACCCAGTGACCTGGGACAATTACATACCACCCCTCTGGGCGCCTCTAGGAGGCAATACTTCTCCTCTCGCAAGCACAGAGTCTGAGTGTAGCAAAAGGCTTTTAATAAAGGAGGGAAACAATGCGGCATTATGTTCAGGAAACACCAGAAACAGGATTCATAACACAAACCATGAGCAAAAGACCCACCTTCAAGTAAGTTTGGCAGTGTCCTTTTCCCCTCAGGGTCTTAAGTCCAATCACCCCAAAGTCTCTGTCCCTGGTCAGTGCCGCCCCAGAGTTCAAAAGTTTATCTGCAGAGTTTTACCCCCCCAGCCTGGGCGGAAATGGGGGGGGGTGCACACGGGATGCTAAGGGGCACCTTATGTGGTCTGAGGCCGACTGCCCCACCTCTCCGTGCAGTTCTGCTGCAGCCTTCACCACGAATGGCTCCGCTCTACCAGCCGTGCCGCACTGCGCCACTCCTCCAGCCGCCCCCGCAAACTGTTCCGCTCTGCTCCCCGTTCCGTGGGCTGCTCCAACCGTCCCACAAACTGCTCAGCTCTGCCAGGCGCTCCACTCCACCAGCCGTCCCATGAACCGCTCCAGTTGCCCCCGCAAATGGCTCAGCTCCACTCTGCGCTGCTCGCTGTTCCATGGGCTGCTCCAACCAGCCCACAAACTGCTCGGCTCTGCCAGCTGCTTAACAATATTTCTTGAGGCTCCCCCACTGTTTAACACAGCACTCAGTGATCTCAGCTCAGCAATTTTAGCTCTTTTAGTGATTTCAGCTCTTAGTGATTTCAGCTTGTAGTAGGGGAGCCCCAGTGCTTGTGCACCATTGGCCCAAAGTGACTTCAGTTCAGCAATTTCTAGCTAGATTCCTAATGGAAGCAAACTTAGCTCTGCTATTTAACAGTAGAGAGAGAGGATAGTACAATTGGTGTTCCAGGCCCTCAAAAGGCACCCATACAATCAGGTACACATACCTGTCCCCAACCTCTCTCAATTCACTACATTTTGTAACCCAGGCCCCTTGTCTAGCGAGTGCTACTTAGTTACTGGTGAGTCCCTCTGTCATACAACAGTTCCACTGGCCTTGATTCACAGAATCAGGGTAACAACACTTTATTCTTCCTGCCCCAATAACAGAGAAACTGGGGATCCCACACCAGCAAAGTAATCATTTTCAGTTGTTGTTGTCCCAGGCTAGGCAGGTGGGTGTGCCTATGCAAACAAGATCAGCCCCTGAAGTTCTTTTCCACCCTCGCCATAATTCACCACCAGATGTCAGGGTAGAGCTCATCCTGACTCTGCTTACATATCTATCTATCTATCCATCTACTGCTAGCCATCACCATTCTATGTGAAAATCTTGCACATAAAATCAGTAGCCACAGCAAAGTCCCTACTGGGTTCTCTGGCTCTTCTTATTTTTCAGGATAATAACTCTGACTGAGGTATCAATTCATTTGTTCTTTGGGTTTTATTTTTATTTTTTTGTCAAATGTTTAGTTTATGTTTGTTGGTTTTATTTGTTTCTTTCTTCCAGGTGGATTTGCAGGTGGGAAGGCGTGGAGAGATGGCAAGTGTTTTCTTAGACAGTATTTTCAATGTTTGCCTTCTCTTGAGAGTGCTCATATGTCATCTCTTTGATGGGGTTTTCTGAGTGAGCTGAAGGTTTGCTCCCCACAATGATAAAAGGGTGTATTATCAATGAGGTGTTAGGGGAGAAAAAGCCTCAGGTAGCTGTCTTTTATTATTTTAACCCGAAGAAGAGGTCCATGTAGCTCGAAAGCTTATCCCTCTCACCAACAGAAGATGGTCCAATAAAAGTACCTCACCAATCTCCTCTATGTAAGAAGTGTGTCATTCGTGCTATGGTACAAAGCCTGTTTTGAAGAGAAACTTTTTCCAGTGTTTTCTACAGAAAATCTAACTCGGGACAATAAGGCCAAATTTGGATCCCATTGAATTCACTGAGGTTTAGCCCTCACTTCAAAGAAATTAGGCTTTGGCCAATAGCATATATACAGAAGGATCCAGAATTGGCTGACAGACTTCTGTAGAAAGTGAATGTGACATATATGTAAGAGTCTGATATCGCAACTCATCTAAACCAGCACCAACGTAGAGTAGACACATTGACATCACCAATTTAATACTGATGAGGTTTTGGCCCAAATTCTCTGGGCTCCACTCAGTAGTGACATAAACACTGGTGTAAGTTACTTGTTTGGGGTCATTTTGTTCTAGCCTTGGTGTAAGTGGAAATGTGCCATCACACAGAACCATAGAATCATAGAATATTAAGGTTGGAATAGATCTCAGGAGGGCATCTAATCCAATCCCCTGCTCAAAGGAGGACCAACACCAACTAAATCATCCCAGCCAGGGCTGCATGCATTGATCTGCATTCACTGATCTGGTGTTCTATACACTATCCCATATGGATCTACTCACCTCCAAGTGAGAAAGGATCTCAAAAGTTATTAGTATTATAATACCATCTTTGTGCATGGTTCTGTAAACTATATATATGAAAGACAAAAACAGATCATGTGATTAGATAGAGAGACAGACAGATAGGACCATTTCTTCTCTTAACACACAACCTCATTTAGTCATAATGATAGATTTCTATTTGATTGTGAATTATGTTAGCTAGATAGATAACAAATAATCTATGAAAATGATTGTGCTTCTTTTCCTGTTAATGATTGTCTTTGTCCACATCATGATTTTCTTATAAGTACTCCTTATTAAACATTATTTAGCAAAGATTTTTTATGACTATATCTTACTCCATTATTTCCTGCAGCTCCTACAATGGTGAGATTTTAGTCCGTGGAAATGTGATACCTACAATGCATCATTTCTTCACATGCCAAGTCCAGCTGATTTTAGGGATTCTTCAATGTTTGTATTTGCTGTTTCGTTAATTTTAAAACTAAATTTGCAATAATTATTTTGAGTCACATTTTCAAATGTTGCTTTTATTCTGCATCCTGAAAGGACTCCAGAATTGTGCAAAAAATTACATATTTGGGCTTTTATTTTCAAGGGAATCTAAGCAAGTTCATGCAGTAGATAGGAATTCAGAACTTGTTCCAGGCCCAGGTCCTCCAAGGTATTATGCATCTAGCTCTCATGGGACTTGTTTTTTGGTTTTGCCTCTGACATACTTGGTGGCTCTGGGCAATAGCCAATACTTGGTGCTTCACAGCAGGTAAAAAAATCAACTCATCCAGTGCTGCACATGGAATGTAACTTATTCTTTATGCCCAGAGGCCAGCTCAGAAGAACTCATTTCCCATTCAGGCACCAAATTAAATGGTGCCCATAGATGAATTTAATCTGATAATGACATGAAGTCCTGGCACAATCAAGGACCTATGATGTGATTGGAATAGCAGAAACTTGGTGGGACAGTTCACATGACTGGAGCACTGTCGTGGATGGGTATAAACTGTTCAGGAAGGACAGGTACAGGAGGAAAGGTGGAAGAATTGCATAGTATGTAAGAGAGCGGTATGACTGCTCAGAACTCCGGTATGAAACTAGAGAAAAGCCTGGTGAGAGTCTTTGGATTAAGTTTAGAGAAGATAGCAACAAGCGTGATGTCATGGTGGGCGTGTGCTATAGACCACGGAATCACAAGCATGAGGTAGACCAGGCTTTCTTCGGACAACTAACTGAAGTTTCCAGATCACAGGACGTTGTGGACTTCAATCACATTGACATCTGCTGGGAGAGCAATAGACCAATGCACAGACAATCCAGGAAGTTTTTGGAGAGTGTTGGGGACAACTTCCTGGTACAAGTGCTGGAGGAACCCACTAGGGGCTGTGCTCCTCTTGACCTGCTGCTTACAAAGAAGGAAGAATTGGTCAGGGAAGTAGAAGTGGGTGGCAACCCAGGAAGCAGTGACCATGAGATGGTTGAGTTCAGGATCCTGACAAAAGGAA
>NW_020665304.1:0-10363 GCF_002925995.2 Terrapene triunguis
GGGTAGTGATCAATGGCTCCATGTGTAATTGGCAGCCGGTATCAAGTGGAGTGCCCCAAGGGTTGGTCCTGGGGCCAGTTTTGTTCAATATCTTCATTAATTATCTGGAGGATGGCGTGGACTGCACCCTCAGCAAGTTTGCAGATGACACTAAACTGGGAGGAGTGGTAGATATGCTGGAGGGTAGGGATAGGATACAGAGGGACGTAGACAAATTAGAGGATTGGGCCAAAATAAATCTGATGAGGTTCAACAAGGACAAGTGCAGAGTCCTGCAATTAGGACGGAAGAATCCCATTCACTGCTACAGACTAGGGACCGAATGGCTAGGCAGCAGTTCTGCAGAAAAGGACCTAGGGGTTACAGTGGATGAGAAGCTGGATATCAGTCAACAGTGTGCCCTTGTTGCCAAGAAGGCTAATGGCATGTTGGGCTGCATAAGTAGAGGCATTGCCAGCAGATCGAGGGACATGATCGTTCCCCTCTATTCGACATTGGTGAGCACTCATCTGGAGTACTGTGTCCAATTTTGGGCCCCACACTACAAGAAGGATGTGGAAAAATTGGAAAGAGTCCAGCGGAGGGCAACAAAAATGAGTAAGGGGCTGGAGCACATGACTTATGAGGAGAGGCTGAGAGAACGGGGATTGTTTAGTCTATAGAAGAGAAGAATGATGGGGGATTTGGTAGCTGCTTTCAACTACCTGAAAGGGGGTTCCAAAGAGGATGGTTCTAGACTGTTCTCAATGGTAGCAGATGATAGAACAAGGAGTAATGGTCTGAAGTTGCAGTGGGGAAAGTTTAGGTTGGATATTAGGAAAAACTTTTTCACTAGGAGGGTGGTGAAGCACTACTATGGGTTACCTAGGGAGGTGGTGGAATCTCCTTCCTTAGAGGTTTTTAAGGTCAGGCTTGACAAAGCCCTGGCTGGGATGATTTAGTTGGAGATTGGTCCTGCTTTGAGCAGGGGGTTGGACTAGATGACCTCCTGAGGTCCGTTCCAACCCTGATATTCTATGATTCTAAGAGGGGTAACTGTAATAGTCTATGTTTAGCTATCCAAAGGGTTCCTGTATTCTGTTAAAACAGGGATCAATAATTCAGCGATTATACCCGTCGCCCGTGCCACCTGCCCAATTCTAGCTCAGTCTCATTGAATTCGCTGGGGGTAGGGGCTGAAGGATGGAGGGAATGTTTATAGCTGAAATCACCAAAATGTGTTTTGCAAGGTTAATGTTAATTGGATCTGTTCCGCTCTCCTGCTCGGACATTTTCTCTGGGGATCCCGCAGACGGAAAGGAGCAGGTGTTACCATCTTGGCTACCAATCCCCATGGTGACTCTCTACACTTGCAATTCTCAAGCTATGGCGCAGAGCCTCCCAGTGGAGGCACAGGAACGTGTCAAGGCAGGCGTGATAAGTGTGGGTTGTTTGGGTTTTTTTTAAAGAGCACTGGCTGTCGACCCCAGTTGGCTGGGGCTCATGAAGAGGGAACAGGCCTAGCCGGGAGGTGGGGTAAGTGCTCAGACTCTCAAACCCAGGTGGAGCAGCAGCACAGAAGTAGGGGTGGCAATGGGGTGATAAGTCTCCTGTGAACAGCGATATTGAGGAATATCATTTTTCACATGGCCACCCTAACTTCTGTGCTGCTATTGGAGCCCTTGAGAGCTGTGCACATCGCCAGCCACTACTCTGCCATTAGAGTTGGGTGGCGATATATGTGCTTTGAGGGTGGGGGCATAAATGACCACAGACGCACAGAAGGGGGGGGGGTAAGGAAACACATTTGAGAACCACTGGTCTACACTCTTCTGGTCACCATGTTTACAAAATGATAAATCTTCTCCAAAGTATGTCTTGTGAGGTATCATAGGAATAGTCATCGCCTGCTGAATATTACTGTCCTATTAAAATGTGTCTATCAGCACTGTCTATGGAGATCTGAGGGTTTGCTGTATATTTGTTACATGCTGGAAAGCTGGAAAACACCCACAGACTAACTCCTGAGGGACAATGGTACCTGCACACAAGCTAGGTGCTGAGTGGCCATTAATTGCTTAGCCGACCATTCACCAGCTGTGGAGTTGTGAACAAGAGAGTTACAATTCACCAGAAGGATGGATGGATGCTCATTGAGGCCACAGACTGATTGTTACCTGGATGGTGAACCTAAAAGAGGAGTAATAGTATAAAAGCACAAGGGAGAATTGCCTCCATTTTTTCCTCTCCTCTCCCATCTTTACAGAAGTCAACAATATGCCTTAAAGGCAATAGAGGCCTTGGACTGGGGAGGACAGACCAGGGCTGGAAGGAAATCCAGCCTGGTGTGACAAAGTTCCTCCTCTACCTTGGTGAGCCCGGCATCATTGAGGGTCCCCTTCCCACGCCCCAGATTCCTGAGCCGGACCAAGGGGGACCACCATCCATGGGCCCAACTACTAGGGCTCAGGATCCTGCCTTTGTCCCCCTCCCCGATTCTGTTCCTGATCCCTGCCCTGACCCAACATCTGACCCCAGCCCTGTCGCTGATGCCAACCTCGTCCTTATCCCCTTCACCTCCTGTGATGCCATTGCCACCCCTGGGGTCGAATCCGTCCATATCCCAGAGGATGACCCCCAGGGAGCGGCCTTTGTTTTTCTCTGGCCCGACCCACCAGGGGCTGCTATTTTCTCTCCTCCACCCCCTGTTGAACCAGGGAACAGGGCAGACCGCATGGCGTCAGCCCATCGGACACCACGTCAAGGGTCTGCCCCCTGCTTGCCCGTCTCGGTGGGCCACGGGGTTGTGACGGGCCCCACTGTGGGAAAGTCATAGATCGGTAACCCCGCCCCCCCATATGCTGAGAGAGGAGCTGCGGGAGTTCCTTGAGGACGTCCGTGGCTCCCGTCACAAGGTACAGCTTGCACTCCAGCGATGGGGGGGATTTCCATCAGATCCTCCAGGTTGCGAGGGCCCTCATGGGGGACGGTAAGAGGACCGGGAAGCAGGCCGCCGTGGCCTACCAGCGGGTTCGCCTCTTCCGTGACTCCTTACTCACCTACGGGGTAGGTCACGGTTTGCTGCGTGGCCCAACAGAGGCCGTGCGTGTCTCTGCCTGCGAGGATCCCCCCCAGCCCTCCTCATGGCACTGATCATCCTTGCAACATTGAACACCCGGGGCTGTAGGATGGGTCTCCGCAGGAGCTAGGTGCTCTCCTTCCTTCGGGAGTGAGGGTTTTCCTGCAGGAGACCCATACGGATCCGGCTGCTGAAGCTAGCTGGCGGCTGGAGTGGGGGGACAGGGCCTACTTTAGCCACCTCACAGTTCGTACGGCTGGAGTAGCGACCCTGTTCTCCCCCGACCTACGGCCCGAGGTGCTAGGGGTCATCGAGGCTGTGCCTGGCCCCCTGCTGCACCTCCGGCTCTGCATGGAGGGGCTTGTGGTCAATCTCGTCAACGTTTACACCCCAACATCGGACCCAGAGAGCTTGCGTTTTTATCAGCAGGCGTCCGCCTTCCTCGTCTCCTTGGATCCTCACGAGTGCCTGGTCCTGGGCGGGGACTTTAACACCACCTTCGAGGAATGGGACCACTCGGGGACCGAGCAGTGCCCAGCCGCCGCGGACGTCCTCCGGGAGATCGTCGAACATCACTCTCTGGTGGACGTCTGGCGCGACCACCACCCGGACAATGTCTCGACGTTCACCTTCGTCTGGATGGAGGCCCATCAGTCGCGCCACTCCCGGCTGGACCGCATCTATTTGTGACGTTTCCACCTTTCACAGGCCCACTCCTCCAGCATTTGGCCGGCCCCTTTTTCAGATCGCCACCGTGACGGCCTCTCTCTGTGCGGAGAGGCCGGGGCTGGCCTTTTGGCACTTTAATAACAGTTTGCTGGAGGATGCGGGCTTCATAACGTCCTTCCGGGAGTTCTGGATGGCCTGGCGAGGGCAGAGGCGCGCCTTTCCCTTTGCGCGGCGGTGGTGGGACCTGGGGAAGGTACGCACCCGGCTCTTCTGCCGTGACTACACCCGGGGCGCCAGCCGACGGAGGGATGCGGCGATAGAGCAGTTGGAATGGGAGGTCTTAGCGCTGGAGAAGCATCTGGCCTCCAGCCCCAAGGATCCATCCCTCTGCGGAGCGTGCCGGGAGAAGTGGGAGGATCTCCAGGTCCTCGAAGACCATCGAGCCCAGGGTGCCTTTGTTCGTTCCCGCATCTGCCTCCTTTGGGAGATGGATTGCGGCTCCCGCTTCTTCTATGCCCTGGACAAAAAGAGGGGGGCTAAGAAGCACATCACCTGCCTTCTAGCAGAGGACGGCACCCCCCTCACGGATCCGGCAGGGAGATGTGCGGGAAGGTCAGGGTGTTCTACGCAAATCTTTTCTCCGCGGATCCGACCGATCCTAATGCTTGCAGAGTGCTCTGGGATGGACTCCTGATGGTCAGCGTGGGTGACCGTGACTGGCTAGAGTTGTCTCTCGCTCTGGCCGAGTTCTCGGAAGCCCTCCGTCGCATGCCCACCAATAAATCTCCGGGCATGGACGGGCTGACCGTGGAGTTCTACTGCGTGTTCTGGGACGTCCTCGGCCCAGAACTAGTCACCGTCTGGGCCAAGTCTTTGCAGAGCGGGGTCCTCCCTCTTTCGTGCAGGTGAGCCATGCTCGCCTTATTGCCGAAGAAGGGGGACCTCCGCAACTTACGGAATTGGCGTCCCATCTCGCTCCTCAGCACGGACTACAAAATTGTGGCAAAGGCCATCTCGATGTGGCTAGGGTCCGTGCTGGCAGACGTGGCCCACCCAGACCAGACCTACACCGTCCCGGGCCACACAATATTTGATAACCTGTATCTGGTCCGGGACCTCCTGGAACTAGGGTGTAGGGATGGTCTGTCATTTGCCCTCTTGTCCCTGGATCAGGAGAAGGTGTTCAACAGGGTGGACCATGGGTATCTCCTAGGCACTCTGCGAGCGTTTGGCTTCGGACCCCAGTTTGTGGGTTTTCTCCAGGTGCTGTACGCTTCCACAGAGTGTCTGGTCAGGCTCAACTGGACCCTGACCGAGCCAGTCAGCTTTGGGTGAGGAGTACGGCAGGGGTGTCCCCTCTCGGGTCAGCTGTACGCTCTGGTGATTGAGCCCTTCTTCTGTCTCCTCCGTCGGAGGCTGACGGAGATGGTACTCTGAGAGCCGGAGCTGCGGCTGGTCCTGTCGGCATATGCCTACGATGTGCTCCTCGTGGTCCAGGACCCGGGTGACTTGGTGCGGGTGGAGGCTTGCAAGGCCATCTACTCGGCAGCCTCCTCCTCCCGGGTCAACTGGGTCAAGAGCTCTGGCCTGGTGGTCGGGGACGGGGGGCAGGTGAGCTCCCTCCCACTCGCGCTTCAGGCCATCTGGTGGAGCGCGGGTCCGCTGCTTTATCTCGGCATTTATATTTCTGCCACGCATCCGTCTCCGCCGGAGAACTGGCACGGCTTAGAGGGCAGGGTGACGGAGCAGCTCCAGAAATGGACAGGACTACTCCGGTGCCTCTCCCTCCGAGGGAGGGCATTGGTGCTCAATCAACTAGTCCTGTCCATGCTCTGGTACCGGCTCAACACCCTGGTCCCGGCCCCAGGTTTCCTGGCCAGCCTCCGGACGGCGATTCTGGAGTTCTTTTGGCTAGGAATGCACTGGGTCTCTGCAGGGGTCCTCCATTTGCCCCTGGAGGAGTGGGGGCAGGGCCTGAAGTGCCTACGCACTCAGGTCCATGTCTTCCGCCTCCAGGCCCTGCAGAGGCTCCTGTATGGTGCAGGTAGTCTGGCATGGAGAGTACTGGCACACGCCTTCCTGCACCGCTTCCGAGGGCTCTGATACAACCGGCAGCTCCTTTATCTCCATCCGAGAGGTCTTCTGCGAGACCTCTCCAGGCTGCCGGTCTTCTACCAAGACCTCCTCCAGACCTGGAAGCTGTTTTCAATGACCAGGTCTGTGGCGGCCACCGTGGGGGCTGATCTCCTCGCGGAGCCCCTGCTACACAACCCCCAGCTTCATGCGCAGGTGGCGGAGTCCCCCACGGTGTGCCAGAGGCTGGTCTTGGCAGAAGTCACCAGGGTCGGAGACCTCCTGGACTATGACCAGGGAGACTGGCTGGATCCCCTGATGCTCTCTCAGCGCATGGGCCTCTCCAGACCTCGCACTCCCCAGCGCGTACTTCAGAAGGTGAAGGTCGCTTTACTGCCCGCTGCTCGGGCCTACCTCGACCGGGTCCTGCGAGAGGGCACGCCCCGCCCACCCTCCACCCCAGGCCCTGTGGACCTTTTCATTGGGCCCCTGCCCATGGACCCAACCAGCCCCCCCGCCCTTTCACTGTGAGCTGGCTGCACGATCTGCAGCCGGTTCTGTTCCACACCGCACCAAAGAAGCATCTGTACACACTTGTGCTCCACACCCTTCACTTCCGCACCCTTGCGTCCCACCCCAACACAAAGTGGCGGGACCTCCTGCCACCTCTCGAGGGTGAGAAGCCCCGGTGGGTCAGCCTATACTCCACCCTGGTTCGAAGGCCCGCTGGAGATATCAGTTGGCAGCTCCTTCATGGGGCCGTGAGCATGGGTATGTACTTGACACGGTTTACCCCATCCCAGACACCTGCCCCTTTTGCGGCATGAAAGAAACCCTGGCGCACATTTATCTAGAGTGCACCAGATTGCAGCCCCTATTCCGGCTCCTCTTAGATATACTATTACGTTTTTGGTTGCACTTTTCCCCTCACCTGTTCATCTATGCACTCCCCATCTGTGGCCCCACAAAGTTGTGGGACCTCCTTATCAACCTCCTCTTAGCCCTGGCCAAACTAGCCATCTACAAAACCAGGGAGAGGAGGTTGGCCGACGGGATTTCCTGCGACTGTGGGGCCTATTTCCACTCCTCCATCTGTTCACGCATCCGGGCAGAATTCCTCTGGGCGGCATCCGCTGGCTCCCTTGACGCCTTCGAGGAGCAGTGGGCGCTGTTCGGGGTTCTCTGCTTGGTGTCCCCATCAGGTTCCCTTTGACCTCACTCCCATTCCTGTTTTTTTTCATTAGTTGTCCCCCGTATTTATTTGGTATCTTGGACCTGTGGATCCTCCCCTTAGGCTGGGGGGAGGTCCTTTCCTGGATACCAACAGGACTACTCTGCTGTTCCCAACTGGCCTGGGACTATCACAGATCCATGTCTTCTGCCTCCAGGCCCTGCAGAGGCTCCTGTATGGTGCAGGTAGTCTGTTGGGCATCTTGGGATGCCAGACAGTGTACACGTGATAAGCCATTGGCATTGCCATGGCGACTCCCTGCTCTGTGCTGTATGCGGAACTGGAAAGATTGGAGGGATAAGAACCACCTGGTTACCCTTGTGTTCTTTTCCTTGTTCCGTTGCATCTATTGAAGAGGGGCGTGGTTGGTCACGAGGACAAATCTGCACCCCAGAAGGTAGTAATGCAACGTTTCATGGCCCATTTTACGGCGAGGCACTCTCCCTCTACCACTGCGTATTTTTGTTCCCTTGGAAGGAGTTTCCTGTTGAGGTAGAGAATTGGGTGTTCCTCTTCCCCAACCATCTGCAACAGGACAGCCCCTAACCCCACCTCAGATGCATCTGTCTGAAGGATGAATTCCTTGGTGAAATCAGGGGCTATCAATACGGGGTTACTGCAGAGGGTAGTCCGTAGGTCTGCGAATGCCCTCTCTGCTGCGTCAGACCATCTGACTCGATCCAGACCATGGGCCTTCACTAAGTCTGTTAGGGGACTTGCCCTTGTGGCAAAATGGGGGATGAAACGCCGGTAATACCCCACCACCCCTAGGAATGCTCGGACCTGCTTCTTACTACTTGGTCGTGGCCAATTTTGGATGGCCTCTAACTTGTTCAGTTGAGGTTTTACCAGACCTTTTCCTACCATGTAGCCAAGATATTTGGCCTCCGTGAACCCCACAGCACACTTAACAGGGTTTGCTGTAAGGCCAGCTCGCCTGAAGCTATCAAGGACCACCCCCACCTTCTTCAAGTGGGTTTCCCAGTCTGGGGTATGAATCACCACATCATCCAAGTAGGCCGCAGCATAGCTGGCATGGGGGCGTAATAACTTGTCCATGAGGCGCTGAAAGGTAGCTGGGGCCCCATGTAGTCCAAAAGGAAGGACGGTATACTGGAAAAGACCCTCTAGTGTAGAGAACGCTGTCTTCTCCTTTGCATCTTCGGCTAGGGGATTCTGCCAGTACTCCTTTGTCAAGTCTAGGGTCGTCAAGTACCGGGCATTCCCCAGACGGTCCACTAATTCGTCTATGCGGGGTATAGGGTAGGCATCAAACTGGGATATCTCATTTAGTCGACGGAAGTCATTGCAGAACCTCGTGGTGCCATCAGGTTTGGGCACCAACACTATTGGGCTGGACCACTGACTGTGAGATTCTTAATGATCCCCATCTCCAGCATTTTCCTGACTTCCACTTTTATTTCCTCCCTTTTGGCTGCTGGCACCCGGTAGAGCCTCATTGTTACTCTGGCCCCAGGGTTCGTGACGATGTGGTGATATGTCCCAGTTGTGCAACCTGGCTTCGTTGAGAATACGTCTTGATATTGGGCGATCATCTCAGTTACCTCTTTCTTCTGGGCTGTCATTAGATCGGGAGACACCCTCACCTGTTCAGGGTTTTTGTTCCCTGGGTGCAGGTCTTCCCTAACCACCGTGCATGCCTCTCGGGTATGCCAGGGTTTCAGAAGGTTGACATGATATATCTGCTCTAGTTTTTGATGTCCTGGTTGTTGCACCTTGTAATTTACTTTCCCTACAGGTTCAACTATTTCGTAGGGCCCTTGCCACTGGGCCAACAGTTTACTTTTGGCTGTGGGTACCAGTACCATTACTCAGTCACCGGGCTGAAACTGATGAACCTTGGCTTGACGGTTGTAGTAGGTTTGCTGGGCCTCTTGGCCCTTCTCTAGGCGCTCCCTCACTGTGGGAGTGACCCGGGCTATCCGGTCCCTCATCTGTAGACATGTTGTATTATGTTCTTCCACTCACTGGGTTCCTCCTCCCAAATTTCCTTGGCTATGTCCAGGATGCCTCGGGGGGTTGCGCCCATATAACAGCTCAAAGGGGGAGAATCCAGTTGAGGCCTAAGGTACCTCCCAGATAGCGAACATAAGGTAAGGTAGTAGGGTGTCCCAGTCCTTTCCGTCCCGACTTACGACCTTCCTTATCATAGACTTGAGGGTTCGGTTAAACCGTTCTACCAACCTATCAGTCTGCAGATGATAGACTGAAGTTCTCAGGGTATGTATATGGAGCAGCGTACAGAGGTCCTTCATTAGCTTTGACATAAATGGGGTTCCTTGGTCTGTTAATATCTCCTTCGGTAGCCCCACTCGGGCAAAGATCCCCACCAGCTATTTGGCTGTTGTTTTAGAGGCCGTGTTCCGCAGGGGGACGGCTTCTGGGTTCAGATGAGTTTTACAGCTATATCAGACAATGAATGGTTGGTTATTTCATTTCCTTTAATTTCATTTGGTTATTTCATTGTTTGGTTATTTCATTCATGCCATGTTGTATTAGGAGGAGAACATCACCAGACAGACATTTAAATTGTTTTATTTAACTAAAATAACATTAAGTATTCTCGATTTTTTCTTCAACAGCAAACATATAATATTTTAACAGAAAAGCATATGCCCCTCGCTTCTCACATTTATCTCCAGACTTCTTCTCCTCGTCCAGATCTATTAGGCCTCCAACAGTCTTCTATTCATTCAACTTTGCACTTTTTGAGAGAGGTAAAGTATTGACTGCACACAAATTTGCAGAGGGAGAATAGAGGTGAGGTCTGTTATTTCTCACCTCTATATATTAATTTATTTTAGAACATTTTTGCTGTTAACAAGCATGTTACCTCTGCAGACACAAAACCACAGTTTGAGAACTGCAAAACTTAGCATCTCTGATGGTATCTTCTAGATTGAGCACTGAGTCCCATTGGGTAGATAGAAAGATTAACCTAAGTAATCTATACAGAAGCCTGTGGATCCCCATAAGACTGGGTCCTTAATGCATGAACTAGAGGAACTCATTGACAAAACTTTTCTTAAACAAGATATGTCTATATTGTCTCATATTATAGAATTAGAATGTATAATCCCTATTCCATGATGAGAGATCTTTGAGCTATAATGTATCTTAATTACAACTATCTTTAGAAAAAATGGTTTTTGAGGAAAAAATTATCAAAAATATCTGATTTAAATAATAAAAATCTGATTTTCTTGGTTTTTTTAAAAAAAGTAAGTGATTTTTATTGACCCTGAGAAGCAACATAAAACATGCCCTGGGATGGAGAATTAAGCACTTCAACAGTCCAGATTGTACCCTTG
>NW_020665305.1:0-5963 GCF_002925995.2 Terrapene triunguis
GCTGTAAATGGTTATTAATCCAAAATCGCAGGCCTCTAGCATATGAATTGTCGTGGAAAGAATCACCCACGCAGTGATTTTAGTTCACAGACTCAGAGCCTGAGGCCTTTATTGCAATACATACCAATCGCGTTGGGGTGCAGTTTTGGAAACTGGCACACCGAGCCCTACACACACACGGGCTTTTATTCCATTAAACCACAAGCAAGGTACAAACAATACGTCATGAGTTAAGAAATTGGGGACAAATCACAAGCTGGGCATGGGGTGAGCACGAGCTTGGGGACAAATCACAAGCTGGGCATGGGGTGAGCACGAGTTGATCACGAGCTAAGAAGCAGGGGTTGGGGTCAGTCCTCCCTCCCCCTCCCCTTGACTTCTTTCCTAATTTCCGAGAAGTGGGTGTTTATTTGGGTAGAGGGGCGCTCGGTGGTTTCCGCAGGGGTGGTGCTCGGCCCTAGCTTGGGTACATTTCTTAAGACTTGGTATATGTCATTTTCCGGGGGATTTCGGCGAAAGGCTAAGGGGGGGCTTTCCAGGAGATGTTTAAAGGGGAACTATTATTGTTTAATTTGCAGATAGCTGGAATTTGGAGAATTTGCAGATAGTTGTAGCAGCAAGGATGATTAACTCTTTGCAAAAACTATTTCTTAATATTGAGCAACTTACATTATATTTCTAAAGCCTTGCGGTTATTGTATTTCTAAAGCAGTTTCTTTAGCCTCCAACGGACTTTGTAATTCTTTTTCCCCCTTCCCTCCTCTGTTACTACTTTTGCCTGGGTTTTGGCAGAGGATTGATTTGAGCAGTATTGTTCAGGCTTTTAGGCCTTCTCTACTCTGCACAAAGGTCACCATCATGACAGCCTTCTGTTGGAGGTGTTTTGGGGCCTGTAGGCCCAGAACTTTGGCTATCGGAAAGAAGGCCCCCCCTGTTCTGTTTCTCCACAAACTCCCTCCTCTGATGCCATATAGGCATCACTATCTTTATTCAGAAAAGAGGCCATAGGACAGTATTCAGACTCTGAATTTATACTAAGGCGGTTAATGTTTGGGTTGGAGGGGTAATTAACAATATCTGTGGGAAAGAACAGGGCCCTGGGGAGTGGCTGAGGCTGTGGTTGGGGTAAAGGGCAGACTCTGCATAAGCAACATAGGAAGGCAATTAACAATCCACAACAGGCTGCCAGGATAATACCGAGCAGGATCTTTACAACTGTGGAAGTGAGGAGATTGGGTGCAAGTTGGGTGAGTTCTTTAGAGACAAAACACGCGATATCATGAGAAGAACATAGGGCACCCAATCTATAAATGGCCTGGAATGCCTTGGCTGTCTTATTATATTCTATTTCTATTACATGGATTTGAGTTTGGAGGTAAGACAGATTAGAGAAGAGGTTAAACAGAGAGGTTAAATTTAAGAAACGGTTAGAGATGAGGGAAGCCCAATTAAAGGTAAGGGGAATGGCTGGGTGGAGTGACACATAGAGCTGGGGCATGCCAGGCCAAGTAATGAAGCGGCTGCCTCGTGCAGTGGTTAAGTTAAGGCTGTAAGGAAGAGGGAGTTGGGGCTGGGATGGTAGGGCACACCCATCCCTTTTGCTAAATAGGAATTTTCCTTCTGGTTCCTTCCCAATTGCTTCCCTCTCCCAACAGGCCATATCCAAAACATTAAGTATTTCCCCAGGATGCAGCTTGCGGAGGCAGAACAACTGTGGGGGTTCCAAGGGCCACAAGGACCACAAGGTTCCGATTCCCACCCAGATGGGCTGTGTCTCGAAATCATGGGGAGTGGTGATGAAACGGCTAGGTCCGTGGGGTGGTTTAACTTCCCATACTTGCTGATCAATTACCCAGTCCCAGAGGCATTTGGCCCAAGGTCCAGGCACAAGCAACGGCACTGGAGCCCAGGTGCCATTAATGGGCCCCGCAGCCTGGAAGGTACACGCAGTGGAGTCACAGGTCCATTTTGACAATGTCCATGTAGTTCTCCACTTCCACAGCTCGGGTGGCACTCCCACAGTAGTGGTAAGGGTTTTGGGCCAACGCTGACTTAGGACATCGCCTCGCATTTCTGCCAAGAGACCATTAAAGAAATCCTGCATTTGGCTACAAGCTGAATCCCAGGCAGTGTCCTTTCCCACCAGGATGAGGGTGTTTATTAATTTTCGCAGGAGGGTTTGGGTTATGGTTCCCAGTCCTGAGAGGGCGTGGAGGGCCTTTATATTTGTATAGGTGTCGGTTAACCCTGCCTCAGTAAGGAGGCCTGATGCTTTTTCCAAATTTTTCAAGCGTTTTTTTATGATCTTGGGCCTTGTCTATTGTCCAAATAGCGGCTGCCCCAGTTAGGCCATGTAAGGCTCCCTCCAACAAGCCCCTTTTCCCTCGATAGAAGCTTTCCCACTGCACAAGCTGAGCCAGACGAATGGCTGCTCCCTGAGAGCAATTTGGGTACTGGGTGGTTATTTGGAAAGCAGAGAAGGAAATGAGAAAGTGGTGGTTCTTATAATAGCATTTAGCACAATTTACCACTGGAAACAACAATTCCATCGGCAGGATGTGCTATACCACATTTGTTGTTCCGAGACTTGAATTTCCCTGAGGCCACGGCCAGACAGATTTGTATGGGAATTGGAGAAGATATGAGGGGGAGTAGCTGGGGAGCGGGGACTACAACAATGGGCAACCATGTAGAGCTGGGGTACATTGCAATATGACACAGGCCAAACCGGAGGTCACTGATTGGCCAAGATTAAAAAAAAAAAATTACCTTTTCCCTCCCCACCCCAAGTTTGTTAAGGAGGAGAGGCTGAGGAATATTAAAAGTATCATTTTTCAGGTAGTTTTGGCTAGCTTCCGCAAGCTATTCTTCAAGATTTCGTAGTCTTAGTTCACTTAGCTGTCCGGCAATGAGGCTGCAAGGGAGAGGTTACCAGCACAATCACCTTGCTTGGTTGGAGGCTTTATTGTGGCCTCAGGTGGAGAAGTTGTTTTCTTAGCAAGGTCCGAAGGCTTAATGGATTTGTCAGCGGACAAGAGTCCCATAGCATGGGGCCAGGGCAGTTCTTTGCTGATGGATCCTTATGCAGACCCAGTCTCTGGTTTTAGTGAGTGGCAGGACTGCTGTAAATAAAAAACCTAACACATTTCGTTAGTGCCTGACTATTGTGTAATTTATTAAACGGCTGTTTATTTGAGCCAGGCCAGCAGGGCGCTGTTGGTAGCTGCATTGGGTGCCCTGGTAAAATTTTTATGAGGGTTGAATTTGGTTCTTTGATTGGGAGTGGCCTTTAAAGGGCCTTTGGCCATACTGGATCTGTGAAGCTGCACACATACTGGATCTGTGAAGCTGCACACAGCTCTTTTATAATTAGTTCAGATATGCCAGATTGTGATACAAAATTCTTAAGCAAAAGCCCCACAACAGCCCCCGCATGACATATTTTACCAATGCAAAACTGTTGCAAAACCTCCGTCCAAGATCCTGCATTTGCCCTTCTTGCAAGAAAATATATTACTAAAACCAACACACACTGACAAGTGTAACATTTAAACATTTGAATAAAATTAATCCAAATATTTAGAAAAAGTTCCCAAAGAGGGAAAAGTGCTGCCTGCCCAATCATCACGTCGCTGGCAGTAGTGCTGGACCACAGAGGAAAAGTTTTACTTAACTGCAGCAATCAACGGTGCACGGTCATCCGGTGATGCACGCGAGCAAATAGGGCCAGAGCACCTGAGGCACAACCGTCCAGGGAGCGCCAAAGGTGTTTAGGGTATAAGGTGTACCCAGCAACACTTTAAGATTTCTATTTGTGGCCTTTTAGTTGATATTAGCCTTTACTTGCTATTTGTTACCAAAACAGATTAAAAAAAATTTCATTTTTCTGGCTTTGACTATTTTGCTGCAACCACAACTTTGGTCTTTATTTTAAACACTTTAAATTTTGGAAAGCATTAAGTTACTTTAAGGATCAAATGCTAAATACCAAAATTAAACAACACTAGAAAACATCTTAAACTTATTAACAAAAAATTTTACACACCAGGAGCGTTTCTTAACAAATTTAACTAACTTTTTTATAGTTAAATGATTTTACCTTAATAACCTTTTGCCTGGATTATTTACAGACACTCCCAAAAGAATGGCTGCAAAGAAACCAAGGATTTCTTTTTTAACATTTATTCATAGTTTTACTGCTTATGCCATTTGTGACGGGTTGGATCACAGAAACCCCCCCTTGGGAGCTGCCACCCAATGTACCAAGACTACTTCTGCTCCTGTCCTCCCTGCCAGCTTAGGACTCCAGCAACCCCGTCTTGCTGAGTCAGACACTCCAGTCTGCTCTAACACAGACCCTGCTGAATCACTTGTCCCAAAGCTGCAAGTTTACCTGAAGACAGCTCACAGTAGTGTGCTTGTCTCTAGCACTCAGATGCCCAAATCCCAATGGGGTCTAAACCCAAATAAATCCGTTTTACCCTGCATAAGCTTATGCAGGGCAAACTCATAAATTGTTCGCCCTTTACAACACTGATAGAGAGATACATTTTATAATTCTAGTTTTAGATACAAGAGTGGTACAAATCAGATGACTATACTCAGTAGATTATAAGCTCTGTAATGATACCTTACAAGAGACCTTTTACGTTATATTCACTTATTACCATATTTTCTTTAAAACTATTTCAGTTACATTATATTGATTTATTATCAAGTTTTTATAAAACCATATAGACTGCACGTTACCACCACTATTCAAGCAATTACTATTATAAAAGAAAGAAAGCAAGAAGCCAACTCTGCAATTACTTAATTTCCACCAGCAACTACAGAGTTAACCCCTCAACCCCCCCCTCTTAACTTCCTCAAACTGCGGTTGCCTGCCGGTTTGGGCCCAATCCTTTTTTCTCATGGGCACAGGCACTGTTTTACTATCAATTCAGCAAGGAGGGTGGGATGTTTTTACCAACCCCCCTTGTAGAAGAGGATTAATTATTTAACAAAGCAATTATTTTTATACTTAAAGAATGGTTAAACAACACAACAACACTAAAACACTTGCTATCATGCTTGAAGAATAGTTAAACAACACTAAAACACAGCAATAAGCTCCGTTCTCCTTTTTCCAGGCGAGAACAATTTCCCTGCCTCTGTTTCTCTGGGTGAGGCCCACCCCTTTCAACATTCACACCACTGGGGAGGATTTACAAGGATGGTCCTCGCATGCACCCTGTCCGGCAATGAGTTACCAATCCGCCTTTAAGAGGAACGGAGTAGGATGCCCGATTGCCCCAGGTTTTGGCAAACGATTCCCAGGGGCTCCCCTTCAAACACAGCAAGGGGAGGGAGCTCACTCCATACGCGAGTCCTTGCTCCAGTGGAAGATTTGGGGAAGGGTTATGGTCGTAGGTCAATCATATGAAAGGTTAGGAAAGCCTTGGTCACCGTACTCTCCTCCCCCAGTAGAGAGCACCGGCCCGCCTTCAAGAGAACGGGATGGGATACTCTACTACCTAGGAGTAGGCGGACGGATTCCTTGGGGCCTCCCTGCTCTCCGAGGAGGGAGGTGGTCCCCGTACACCCCTCCCCCAGCAGAGAGCACCGGCCCACCTTCAAGAGAACGGGATGGGTTGCTCCACTGCCTAGGAGTACGTGGACGGTTTCCCGGGGCCTCCCCACTCTCCGAGCGAGGAGGGACACAATTGTCACTTAACGGGTAGAAAAGGGTGGGGACCTGCTACTCACACAAGACAGGGGTCTCCGCTATTCTCGGTCCCTTACCCCGCCCGTAGAAGGCCCCGGAACCACCTTACGACTTACAATCACAGCCACGTCTACACCTAATAGAGGATCTTTGCTATAATAGTCCTACCCAGCCACACAGCCTACTGCTGGTGGTGAGGGCTACCAACCAAAGGAGATCTCCCTTCCCTACCACCTCCCATAGTTGCCTTATCCCA
>NW_020665306.1:0-5494 GCF_002925995.2 Terrapene triunguis
GTGACTGTGAAATGCTCAGGGAGATTAGAGAGGCTATTAAAATAAAAGCTCAATAATAATGGGGGATTTCAATTATCCCCATATTGACTGAGTACCTATCACCTCAGGAAGGGATGCAGAGTTAAAGTTTCTTGACACCTTTAATGGCTGCTTCTTGGAGCAGCTGGTCCTGGAACCCAAGAGAAGGAGAGGTAATTCTTGATTTAGTCTTAAGTGGAGCACAGGATCAGGTCCAAGAGGTGAATAGAGCTGGACCACTTGGAAATAGCGACCATAATATTAAATGTAACATCCCTGTGGTGGGGAAAACTCCAGAGCAGCCCAACACTGTAGCATGTGATTTCAGAAAGGGGAACTACACAAAAATGAGGAGGTTAGTGAAACAGAAATTAAAAGGTTCAGCACCAAAAGTAAAATCCCTGCAAGCTGCGTGGAAACTTTTGAAAGACCCCATAATAGGGGCTCAACTTAAACGTATCCCCCAAATTGAAAAACATAGTAAGAGAAGCAAAAAAGAGCCACCATAGCTAAACAACAACGTAAAAGAAGCAGTGAGAGACAAAAAGGCATCCTTTGAAAAGTGGAAGTTAAATCCTAATGAAGAAAATAGAAAGTAGCATAAACTCTCACAAATGAAGTGTAGAAATATAATTATGAAGGCCAAAAAAGAATTTGAAGAACAGCTCGCCAAAGCCTCAAAAAGTAATAGCAATATTTTATTTAAGTACATCAGAAGCAGGGAGCCTGCTAAACAACCAGTGGGGCCACTGGACGATCGAGATGCTAAAGGAGCACTCAAGGACAATAAGGCCATTGTGGAGAAATTAAATGAATTCTTTGCATCGGTCTTCACGGTTGAGGATGTGAGGGAGATTCCCAAACCTGAGCCATTCTTTTTAGGGGACAAATCTGAGGAACTGCCCCAGATTGAGGTGTCATTAGAGGAGGTTTTGGAACAAATTGATAAACTAAACAGTAATAAGTCACCAGGACCAGATGGTATTCACCCAAGAGTTCTGAAGGAACTCAAATGTGAAATTGCAGGACTACTAACTGTTGTCTGTAACCTACCATTTAAATCAGCTTCTGTACCAGGTGAGTGGAGGATAGCTAATGTGACGCCAATTTTTAAAAAGGACTCCAGAGGTGATCCCGGCAATTACAGCCGGTAAGCCTGACTTCAGTACCGGGCAAACTGGTTGAAACTATAGTAAAGAACAAAATTGTCAGACACATAGATGAACATAATTTGTTGGGGAAGAGTCAACATGGTTTTTGTAAAGGGAAATCATGCCTCACCAATCTACTAGAATTCTTTGAGGGGGTCAACAAGCATGTGGACAAGGGGGATCCCATGGATATAGTGTATTTAGATTTTCAGAAAGCCTTTGACAACGTCCCTCACCAACGGAACTTAAGCAAAGTAAGCTGTCATGGGATAAGAGGGACAGTCCTCTCATCGGTCAGTAACTGGTTAAAAGATAGGAAACAAAGAGTAGGAATAAATGGTCAGTTTTCAGAATGGAGGGAGGTAAATAGTGGTGTCCCCCAGGGGTCTGTACTGGGCCCAGTCCTATTCAACATATTCATAAATTATCTGGAAAAAGGGGTAAACAGTGAGGTGGGAAAATCTGCAGATGATATGAAAATACTCAAGATTGTTAAGTCCAGGCAGACAGCGAAGAGCTTCAAAAGGATCTCACAAAACTGGGTGACTGGGCAACAAAATGGCAGATGAAATACAATGTTGATAAATGCAAAGTATGCCCACTGGAAAACATAATCCCAACTATACATAAAAATAATGGGGTCTAAATTAGCTGTTACCACTCAAAAAAAAACCAAAAAGATCTTGTGGATAATTCTCTGAAAACATCCACTCAATGTGCAGTGGCAGTCAAAAAAGTGAACAGAATGTTGGGAATCATTAAGAAAGGGATAGATAATAAGACAGAAAATATCATGTTGCCTCTGTATAAATCCATGTTACGCCCACACCTTGAATACTGTGTGCAGATGTGGTCGCCCCATCTCAAAAAAGATATATTGGAATTGGAAAAGGTTCAGAGAAGGGCAACAAAAATGATTAGGGGTCTGGAACGGCTGCTGTATGAGGAGAGATTAATTAGACTGGGACTTTTCAGCTCGGAAAAGAGATGACTAAAGGGGGATATGATTGAGGTCTATAAAATCATGACTAGTGTGGAGAAAGTAAATAAGGAAGTGTTATTTACTCCTTCTGATAACAGAAGAACTAAGGGTCACTAAATGAAATTAATAGGCAGGAGATTTAAAACAAACAAAAGGAAGTATTTTTTCACACAACGCACAGTCAACAGGTGGAACTCCTTGCCAGAGGATGTTGTGAAGGCCAAGACTATAACAGGGTTCAAACCAGAACTAGATAAATTCATGCAGGACAGGTCCATCAATGGCTATTAGCCAGGATGGGCAGGAATGGTGTCCCTAGCCTCTGTTTGTCAGAAGCTGGGAATGGTCAACAGGGGATGGCGCACTTGATTACCTGTTCTGTTCATTCCCTCGGGGGTACCTGGCATTGGCCACTGTCGGCAGACAGGATCCTGGGCTAGATGGATCTTTGGTCTGACCCAGTATGGCCATTCTCATGTTCTTACCATCATAGCTATTACCCCCATCATCTCTTAGAACCTCAGGCCTACCTCATCATAATGCTAAAAAATGTCCTGACCAGACTGGGCCTAAAAAAACCCCCCAAGTGACATTGCCACCTCTGCTGGCACCAGCTAAACCCAAACACCACCTACAATCAAATACACTCGAATCAAACTTTAACAACAGCAGTAACAACAACAGCTCCAGCTCGTCCCAACTAACGTCCGTCCTCTCTTTCTTCCACCCATCCCAACTAACTTCCTCCCCAACATGCAGTTTTACTACCCGTAATACCGTTCTAAAAAGTGTCCAACAAGGGTGATTTCTTTTTAAAACTTTCTCCCGCTAAAACAAAAACAAAGCATGTTGTTAAAATAAAAGCCTCACTTACTACTTTACATTTCAGATTTTTTAACCGTTGTTTTTTCTTCTTTTCTGTATCTTTAATCAAAAGCTTTTTAAAAAATTAATAGCGTGTTTTCATGGTACTGAGCAGGCAGAAGCCTCAGTATACCACACTGCAAACCTTGTTTAACACTGTTTAATGCTAAACAGTAACTAAATTATTTTAACATTTTTGGCCCATATGTTTCATTTAAATTAATATATGTTTAGTAGGCCAATGTGGGGATTAAAGGGTTAATACACAGTCAGAAGCTGGCACCTTGACAAACAGGCATTTTCAAAGCTGATTTAAAACAAAAGTTTGTTTAAAAATCCTTAAATATGTTAAGCTTCTTTTAAATAAGCATGTAAAGCATTAGAGGGGTAGCCATGTTAGTCTGGATCTGTAAAAAGCGACAAAGAGTCCTGTGGCACCTTATAGACTAACAGACGTATTGGAGCATAAGCTTTTGTGGGTGAATATGCATCTGACGAAGTGGGTAGTCACCCACGAAAGCTCATGCTCCAATACGTCTGTTAGTCTATAAGGTGCCACAGGACTCTCTGTCGCTTCATGCAAAGCATGTAATTACTAATCATTTTAAATGTTTAATTAAAAATTTTTTTTAAAAAAAGTGCAAAAATGGTAAAAATAAACGATTTGAAATTGTTCAAAGTTAAATTGCTAAAGCAGACTTTTACTGAAATAACATCTTGGGTAACTCTCCCTTGTTAACAAAACACCAGCTTAATTCAGAGCTGCTACTGCGTGAAATGAAAAATCTCAAACCACCAAAACGAAGAGTTCTGCAACACCAAACTTTTTGGTGATTTGTCAAATTATTTTGTTTCTGCAATATTTTTCTTATTGATTCATTTTTAAAATGATTTTCCCTTGTTTTATTTTGTAATTTTTTCTTTGTTTTTTCGTTTTCTTGTTATTTTTACCACCTTTGGGTGTTTCAAATGTCTATGAAATGTAAAAGGGGTTCCAAAAACAATTATTTTGTTATTTTTTTTCAAAAGAGATAACACACTTGGGGAAAAATGCCATCAGAGCTTAAGTTTTTCTCCAAGTAAGCTGTCTTAACCACTAATGTACCAAACATTCACCGTTTATGTAAATGCACAGCTTGAACTGTGTAAAGCAGCAAAACGGATTTTTGTTTTCACATTTGCCCATTCTGGGCATACAGCCACAAAAGCAATAAAAGTTAATTTGTTCTTAAACATCTTACAAACATATTACAGCAGCAGTTTCAGTTTTATTTTAGTTACAAAAACAGTAAGTTATAAATTCTTAAGCTTTGCTAATATCTAAAAAGTTTAACTGTAGTTTGTATAATATTTAATCAAATATAATTTGTAAGTGCCATTTTTAAAATAAAATATTTACAAATCTTGATGTATAACCAAGTACCATTTTCTTTTCCTTTTTCTAAATGCTTAAACTAAAATAAAGTTTTTGTTTGTAATTGTGGTTCTATGAAGAAATGTCCAATCCTAGGCGGAATTGGTTTGTTAAAAGAAAAAAAAAGTTGTAACAATTAGTCTATAACTTTTGCCCACTTAAAAATTCATCAAAGTAAGACAAGTTATTTTCAGTAAAAATATTCCAAACCAATACAAGACAAACCCTAAATTACTCTGATAGTTTCAATGATAATATTATAAACAAATACAAAAAATCCTTAATTAGTACATACAAAAATTAGTATGACTCTAAAAATATATTAAAATTATACTTAATAAAACAAACAATATATAATCAAAATGAATAAATGTAAACAGAGCAAATATTAAACCTAATTAATAAACAAAATAAAAAATGAATTGTTCCATCCATCATTACCTTACGTCATTAAAAAAAAAGAAACTTAAAAACCCCTCAACCAATCAATCTAAAAAAAGAAATCAAACAAAAGCTATTAAAACAAACTTCACCATCCTGGCTATCATCCCCCCTGCCTCCTTAGACCCTGGACCTTCTTCATCCTTATCCTAAAAATATTCGAACCAAACCAGACCCAAACCCCAACATAATCACTTCTACCCGCGCCCGCTCAGTCCCAAACAACACCCAAAATGAAATGAAATTTATCAATGGCAGCAACAATGGCTCCAGCCCAGATAACTAACGTCTTCTCTCCCCACCCCCAAACTAGTTATTACCATCTTTAACACCACTGAAAAGCTGTCACACCAGTGGTGGGAGGAGAGGCGTTTCCTTTTACAAACTCTCCCTAGCTAAAAAGAAAACAAAAAATGCTATTAAAATACAAGTGTAGTTGTAGCTGTGTCGGTCCCAGGATACTAAAGAGACCAGGTGGATGAAGTAATATCTTTTTTACAGTCCAAGAAAAGATATTACCTCACCCACTTTGTCTCATTAAAAGAAAAGTCTTACTTAATACTTGAAATTTTAAGCGCTTTAACAGTTTTTCTTTCCATTCTATATATTTAATAAACATTTTTT
>NW_020665307.1:0-4618 GCF_002925995.2 Terrapene triunguis
ACGAAGTGGCCTCGCTGGGGATAGTCACCGAGGAGGAGTACGAGGCCTTGGAGAAGCTCTCGGAGCCCAGGGAGAGGATCCGAAGGCTGCTGATAAAGATCCAGAGGAAGGGGGAGCGCGGCTGTGAGCAGTTCCTGGAGTGTCTGCAGAGCCTCTTCCCAGACTTCCCGCCAGATTTACAGCCCCCGGGACGCAGTGAGTTGGGGCTTTCTAAGTCAGTTCAGTTTTTAGCGGGATTCTGTAGAAGAGACATAAAATGTAGCCAGGAGATATTGCGACGTGGCTGCGTATTGGTGACGGGTTGGACCAATGGTTAGAGCGGGGGGGTGAGGGCTAGGAGTCAGGACTCCTGGGTTGTGTCCCAGGCTCTCAGTAGGGCTTTCCTAACAGATCGACCCCAGCATGTCTGTAACATTCCTTGAAACAAGGGCTGTCAAGCAATTACAAAAATTAATCGCGATTAAAAAAATTAGTCGTAATTAATCGCGCGATTAATCGTGCTGTTAAACAACAATAGAATACCATTTATTTTAAATATATTTGGATGTTTACTACATTTTCAAATATATTAATTTCAATTACAACACAGAATACAAAGTGTACAGTGCTCACTTTATATCTATTTTTTATTACAAATATTTGCACTGTAAAAAACAAAAAAATTGTATTTTTCAAATCACCTCATACAAGTACTGTAGTGCAATCTCTTTATCATGAAAGTTAAACTTACAAATGTAGAATTATGTACAAAAAAACCTGCACTCAAAAATCATAGACTTTAAGGTCAGAAGGGACCATTATGATCATCTAGTCCGAACTCCTGCACATTGCAGGCCACAGAATCTCACCCACCCACTCCTGTAACAAATCCCTGACCTATGTCTGAGCTACTGAAGTCCTCAAATCGTGGTTTAAAGACCTCAAGGTGCAGAGAATCCTCCAGCAAGTGACCCGTGCCCCACACTGCAGAGGAAGGTGAAAAACCTCCAGGGCCTCTGCCAATCTGCCCTGGAGAAAAATTCCTTCCCGACCCCAAATATGGTGATCAGCTAAACCCTGAGCATGTGGGCAAGACTCACCAGCCAGCACCCAGGAAAGAATTCTCTGTAATAACTCAGATCCCACCCCATCTAACATCCCATCACAGGGCATTGGGCATATTTACCGCTAATAGTCAAAGATTAGCCTAATTGCCAAAATTAGGCTATCCCATCATGCTATCCCCTCCATAAACTTATCAAGCTTAGTCTTAAAACCAGATATGTCTTTTGCCCCCACTGCTCCCCTTGGAAGGCTGTTCCAGAACTTCACTCCTCTGATGGTTAGAAACCTTCATCTAATCTCAAGTCTAAACTTCCTGATGGCCAGTTTATATCCATTTGTTCTTGTGTCCACATTGGTACTGAACTTAAATAATTCCTCTCCCTCCCTGGTATTTATCCCTCTGATATATTTATAGAGAGCAATCATCTCTCCCCTCAGCCTTCTTTTGGTTGGGCTGAACAAGCCAAGCTCTTTGAGTCTCCTTTCATAAGACAGATTTTCCATTCCTTGGATCATCCTAGTAGCCCTTCTCTGTACCTGTTCCAGTTTGAATTCATCCTTCTTAAACATGGGAGACCAGAACTGCACCCAGTATTCCAGATGAGATCTCACCAGTGCCTTGTATAACGGTACTAACACCTCCTTATTTCTACTGGAAATACCTCGCCTGATTCATCCCAAGACTGCATTAGCTTTTTTCACGGCCATGTCACATTGGCGGTTCATAGTCATCCTGTGATCAACCAATAATCCAAGGTCCTTCTCCTCCTCTGTTACTTCTAACTGATGCATCCCCAGTTTATAACAAAAATTCTTGTTATTAATCCCTAAATGCATGACCTTACACTTTTCACTATTAAATTTCATCCTATTACTATTACTCCAGTTTACAAGGTCATCCAGATCTTCCTGTATGATATCCCAGTCCTTCTCTGTATTAGCAATACCTCCCAGCTTTGTGTCATCCACAAACTTTATTAGCACATTCCCACTTTTTGTGCCAAGGTCAGTAATAAAAAGATTAAATAAGATTGGTCCCCAAACCGATCCCTGAGGAACTCCACTAGTAACCTCCCTCCAGTCTGACAGTTCACCTTTCAGTACGACCCGTTGTAGTCTCCCCTTTAACCACAGCATGGAAGCATGTCCTCTGGAATGGTGGTCGAAGCACGAAGGGGCATATGAATGTTTCGCATATCTGGCATGTAAATACCTTGCAGCGCCAGCTACAAAAGTGCCATGTAAACGCCTGTTCTCACTTTCAGGTGACATTGTAAATAAGAAGCAGGCAGCATTATCTCCCGTCAATGTAAACAAACTTGTTTGTTTTAGCGATTGGCTGAATGAGAAGTAGGACTGAGTGGACTTGTAGGCTCTAAAGTTTTACACTGTTTTGTTTTTGAGTGCAGTTATGTAACCAAAAAAATCTGCATTTGTTAGTTACACTTTCACAATAAAGAGATTGCACTTCAGTACTTGTATGAGGTGAACTGAAAAATACTGTTTCTTTTATTTATCATTTTTAAAGTGCATATATTTGTAATCAAAAATAATAATATAAAGTGAGCACTTTGCACTTTGTATTCTGTGTTGTAATTGAAATCAATATTGAAAATGTAGAAAAACATCCAAAAATATTTAATAAATGTCAATTGGTTTTCTATTGTTAAGTGCGATTAACCGCAATTAATTTTTTGAGTTAATCGCGTGAGTTAACTGCGATTAATTGACAGCCCTACTTGAAACCTGAGGATTTAGCCCCAAATTTTTGTTTTGATCTCTGCCCTAAAAAACTTGTCACAGTCCCACGAACAGCCTCCAATGTAATGCCCTTTTGCCGTAGACCACAGGATTTCTCTCACTATTTTTAACCTTTTCCTTCACTGCTGATCCAACTAAAATGCAGGGCAGCAACCGGCAGCCTCAGAGGAGCGGCCAAGGGCTGAACGGGCTGTGGAGACACATCTCCCTTCTCTCTTGTCCAAGGAAGTTCCTGGAATTGCAAAGAAATCTGTAAGGCACTTAGGAGGGGTCTATTTGTTGTCCCTTTGCAGGGTGCGTAACTCAGACGAATGATGCAGAGAATCCGGAAGGTGGCGCATTCTCCGAGAAGAACGAAGCAGAAAACCCACAAGCTGCTGTAACCTTTGGCAAAAATGAGCTAGAGAACCCAGGAGGTGCCACATCCCTAGAGAAGAATGATCTAGAAAATCCAGAAACCGCTCTACCGCATGAGGAGAATGATCTAGGAAATCCAGATGGTAGCCCATCGTCAGGGAAGACTGATCCACAGAACTCAGAAGATGCCACGTCCTCAGAGAAGAATGATCCAGAGAAGCTGGAAGAACCTGAGAAGCCAGAAACCGTGTTGTCCTCAGGGAAGGGAGTGGTAACACCAAATTCTGCAACAACCCCAATAAAGGATGAACCTGAAAATCCAGAAACTGCTTTACCCTCAAAGAATGATCCAGAGAGTCCAGGAGGTGCCAGATCCTCAGAGAAGGATGCAGCTGCTGTGTCCTCAGAGAGAGCAGATTTCGAAGGTACAGGACAGGTCTCTAGACTTGCTCTGTAGGGCAATGCTTAAGAAGTGTTTATGGCTGTCCTGCACTGGGCACAGAATCTCAGGAGGGTTCTCCTCGGGGCTGTATGGAGAGGGACAGAGGGAAAGCTGTGCTAGATTTCAGATGTAGGAAGGGTCTAATTCCTGTGTGTTTGGACCCCTTGCAAGAGCAGAAGGTGATTCTGGCTGCATGAACCCAAACGGAAACGATTACCTATGAACATCCTGGGAGGGAAAAAGGTGCTTCTGCTAATTAGCTCCATTGAACCAGGTCAACTCAACCAGAAACCACTTCACATTGTTTAGAACCTGGAGCTCAATTGCAGTGGCTCCAGCTACAGGTTCGGCTTCTCCTCTATCATTCCAGCAGGGGCTAAGCTGGAACTCCAGGGAGTCTGCCGTTCTCGAAGGGGTTCCTGAGATGAAGCGAGAATCTAAGGCTGCCCCTTGAAGCCCCCCTAGGCTAGACAAAGTCTATGGCCCAGATCTATAGGCTCCTACGTGAGGCTAAGAGACTTTCACTTGTTTTGCTTTGTAGGGTCTGGAAATATCCCCAGCCATGGAGAAGAAGGAAAAACCGCTGCAGGAAAAGGGAATATTGAAGGTAGGGTCTAGCCTCAGGTCCCACTGAGACCTCGAGGTCAACTTTGGAAGCTCTTCAAGGATGGCAGGGAAAGACTATGGTCTAGTAGGTTAGAGCAGTCGGGGACTGGGAATCAGGACTCCAGGGTTCTATTCCCACCTAGGGGAGGGGACTCTATAGTGTTAGGGGAGGGGGGCACTGACAGTCTGGGTTCCTGGGTCCTACTCTGGGAAAAAATTCCTTGCTTCCAGTTTTCCAGATCTTCTTATATGATATTCTGGTACTCCCCCGAATTGGCAATACCTCGCAACTTTGTGTCATGCCCAAATTTTATTAGCACTTTTTTGCCAAGGTCATTAATAAAAATGTTTAATAAGATTGGTCCCAAGACCAATCCTTGAGGAACTCCACTAGTAACCTCGCTCCAG
>NW_020665307.1:4628-8722 GCF_002925995.2 Terrapene triunguis
CCTTTTGTAAAACCATGGTATATTTTATCCCAATTACCATTTACGTCTATGTCCTTAACTGCTTTCTCTTTCAAAATTTGTTCAAGACCTTGCATACAAGTTTTGTCTAACTAACAGTTTCCTAGATCACGTTTTCTTCCCTTAGGTAAGACCTTAGCAATCCCCCAGTCATAGGGTACGACTCCTGAGTTTACAGATTCATTGAAAAGCCTTGCAATTGTGCTTGCAATTTCATGTGCCAGTTCCTTTAATATTCTTGGATGGTGATTATCCAAACCCATCCCAATTTAGTCCAATTAAGCTGTTCCCTTGCTGATCCATCCCCTCTTCCATTCCTTGTAGACTTTCTGCTTTCTCGTAATCACATGTGTCAGATGCTTTCTCACCTAGTTAGGTCTACAATCCTTCCCTACGATTTTTTTCCCCCTTTTCTTGGGATGCAGGCTCCAGATAGTTTCTGCAACTTTGACTTAAAGTAATTCCAAGCCTCCTTCACATTCAGATCCTTGAGTTCTTTGGTTCAGCCCACTTCCCTAACTAATTCCCTCTATTTCTTAATGTTTGCCCTTTGGAAATCAAGGACTCTAGTTGCCGACCTATTTTTGCTTATCCTTCCATTTAGTTTAAACTCGAACCAAGATAGAACCAGCTGTTCTATGAGTTTCCTGACTACTCACCAATGCCATATCTAAAATGGCATCATCTCTTGCAGGTTCAGCGATGGTTTGGTGAAGAAATCTGTCAGATAGCACATACCCTTTAATACCTGTAATCCAGTCATGACTACTAGTCTACCATGTTTCTGTTATCCCTATAGTATCTGGTTTCACTTCCTTCACCAGTAGTTCTAGTTCCTCCATTTTGTTACCCAGACTCCTTGCACTGGTGTGCAGACATTTTAGTTGTTACTGCTTGGCTTAGCCCAGATTCCTCACCCGATTCTATTGCCGTATCACCTACCTGACTGTTAGCGTCATTGATATTGGCACTGGCTTTCCTCTTAATGTCCGTTCTCCTACCCACTGCTGTTCCCTCATCCACTGCTGTATTCCCCTTTCTTGGTTTTCCTTCTAGTCAATATTAGGATCAGACATGGAGGTTACATTAGCAACTCCCCCGAGTTCCTAGTTCAGAGCTCTTTTAATCAGATGTGCCAACCTCCATCCCAGAAGTCTATTTCCCTCCCTACTCAGATGGAGTCCATGCCATGAGAACAGTCCTCTGTCCGTGAATGCCTCCCAGAGGGCAAACATCCCACTGCTTGAGCCATCTGTTGCTCATCATAATCTTGTCTCGCCTTTGGTCTCCTCCTCTATCGACAGGTAGAATCCCACTGATGATCACCTGAGCCTCCATTTCTTTACACGTCTTCCCCAGCCTGGCATAGTCACCCTTGATGCATTCCAGTGAGAATCTAGCAGTATCATTTGTTCCCACGTGAAGGACAATCAGTGGATTCTTTCCTGCTCCCATTAGGATACTCTTCAGCCTCAGGTCCGCATCTTGTATCTTAGCTCCCGCCAGAGCGCACACCCCTCTGCTCTCAGGATCAGCTCAGCTGATAGGCCTGTCTGTTCTTCTTAGTAGGGAGTCACCAATCACATAGACCTGCCTCTTCCTTGTGTTGGTGTGATGCTCTGGCCTTCCTCCTGTTCTTTCTGGCTGCAAGTCCTCTTGTCTCTTCTTTGCTCTTGCAATCTTTTGAGAGTCATCCTCTATCCTCCTGGGGCTCCAAACTCTGGCTATCTCCATTGACTCTTCCTCTCTTCATGTAGGACTAGCCGCTCTTCTCTTCTTCCTTGTTCTACCACCTTCTGTTACTGCCTGCTGTGCCCCTTCTCGTATTCCAACTCAGGAAACCTGGTCCTGAGCTCTATTTCTCCTTCACTAGCTGGTCTTTTCCTCTGCCTAGTTCTTGTAGTCCCATGCTTCCATTGGCCACTTTCCTCATCCAGCAGCATATCCTCCAGTTGTGCTTCCATCTGCCAGTCTTGACTTTTCCCTTCAGCCTCCTCTTGCCTTCCCTCCATCATCTGCTCGAATCCTGTTTGAAACTCCACCACAGCATCCATCTGCATCTCCAAACCTCAGATCTTCTCTTCCATTAGCTCTGTTAGGCAGCACTTCATCCAAATGAAGGTCTCTTCGGGTACCCGTTCCAGGATAACGTACATCCCACAACGTCCACATCCGGTCATCTTCATTGTTTCTTCCACTTCTTGGGTCACTACCACTGCTGCCTCTGTATCTGTCATAGCCTTCCTGCCTAAGCTCCTGTCAAGGAAAACAAAAACAAAAGAAAAAACCCAACTAAACAAACACCAAAACAATAACAGAACACCCCACCTCTCCCCCAAACTCCCCTTACAAATTTCCACACAAACTCCCATGTTTTCAGCCCTGTTTGCTGGCTCCCATGCCACTGCTTCAGTTCAGGGCTCCATCACCCTGGTGTCTGGGCTGCAGACACAACCCCTATTCCATGGCTTAGCCTTCGTTCATGCTCTGTCTGTCAGTCCTGCACCCTCACCCCACCTAATGTGGGACTGCGGGACACGGGACAATGGGAAGGTCTAAGGTATCTGAGCAGGCTTCTCTTCTGGATCCTTAGATGGAGTGACCCCAGACTCGGATGTCTCCATGCCAGAGAGCAGAGCTGAGACACCAGGAATTGCCTCATCAGTGGAGAGGAATGGAGCTGAGACACCAGGAGCTGCCGCATCAGTGGAGAGGACCAGAGCCGAGACACCAGGAGATTCTGTGTCAGTGGACAGGAGTGGAACTGAGGTTCCAGAGACCTCTCCCAACAAAGTTCATACAGGTAGAGCCCAAACAACATCCCCACGGCCCCTCTCCCAACCCAGGTTCCCCTGCCCTGGTGGTGAAACAAGAGCTGGGTCTCCATGGCCCATTCCATCCTTGGCCACTTGCTAGTTGGCCAATGAGGAAGTCAATTAGGCCCCCCCACATTCCTGTGATTGTTCCATCCAATGTCTCCATCTCTGTACACCTGCACCCGAGCTACAGCCTGCCCTCAGTGTATTGTCCATCTGTGAAGCATGCGGAAGATGCCAGGATTGTGTTACAAATACTATATGTAGAGCTGGGCGGGGAATGGAAAGTACATTTTGTGGAGGTTTCTAAGATTTCTAAATTTGAGATTTTCTCCCCCAATTTGGAACAAATCCCCCAAATTGCAAAATCCTCCATGGAAGAAAATTCCCGGGGGAAATTAATTGTTTCTGGGCCAATGGAAACACAGGCAGCTCTCCAGTGTCAGGAACCCAGCTGGCTCTGGGCACGGTCACCTAGCAACCCAGTGAGCTCGGCTGGGCCCAATAAACCCACACTAAGTGACTGTGCTCCCTAATTGGACAAAGGGCTCGCAGGTCCCTATTTAAGCCCGTTAGCAGCAGCACCACAGTGGCTGCTCAGTGTATTCCACACCCACAGCTGAGTCAGTCCTGCTTCCTGTTTCCTGTCCAGCTCTTAGACTTTGGTCCCCTCCGTTGAGATTAAACGATCCGGCGTTTGGAAAAGGCTGGCGTCTGTCCCTGGATTCACACACTGGTCTCAGCACCTGTAGCTGAGTCTCACAAGGCGCAGGCCCAGTTCAAGACCCAGAGGAATCACAGCTGGGGTCTGTAGCTATTTCCCTGGTGTGTGAGTGGGAGCGTGGGGAGATTCCACCCCAGGGAGGTGAAGGCTTGAGACCTAAATCTTGGGAAAAGTGAGACTGAGAGGAGGCCATGGTGCAGCTGCCCCTGAGCTGTGACATCATGCCGGGTGGTGACACCTTCGATTACAACTGCAGGGAGAAGAGGGGCCGTGAAGACCGTCTTGTCCAAGCTGAAACTCAAGAAGTTCAGAAACCGGAAGCTCAGACTGAGGAATCTCCTGCAAATCAGCCCAGACAGCCTGAAGGACTGGACTCCTCACGTCTTGGGAGACTTGCCTTGGCACTTCCTGAGAAAGCTCATGGCTCTGAACGGGACAGCCAGAAGCACAAGCCTTGGGCAAGGGGCATCTGATGAGGACACAAGTGAGGATGAGGAGGGTGGGATGATTGGACATGTGTTTTCTCTAAGGGAAGA
>NW_020665307.1:8732-9442 GCF_002925995.2 Terrapene triunguis
CAGCTGAGAGAAAGGTGGTTGGAGCTACGCAGGCAGCAGAACCAGTGTGACCTCACCAGCGGGATGGTTAAATTTATTAGCGGGATAGGACAACTGCGTCCAGCCGAGAAACATCACTTCCTGAAATGGATGAAATTCCACCTGGATCACATTGCCAGGGGGAACCTCTCTAGGCTCCGGGCTGAGTACAAAGAGAAATGTCATGCACTAGGGGATGACGCACAACAGCTGGCGGAATTGGACGAACTAATCTCTGCCAGCTCCTTAGGGGTGGAGCATTTCATGCGCGAGTTGGGGCAATTTTACGAGGCCGAATGCTCAATGGTGAAAGAAGGGAACATGGGGAACATCCAAAGACAATTCATCCATCTCCCAGGCATAGCAGCTGACCTGGTGCTGGAAGGGTTTCCCATGGAGCTGATCGATGGAGATGCCTCCAACATCCCACTGCAGTGGGTGACAGATGTTCTGACTGAGCTCCATGCCAAGCTGGGGGGAAGGTCCAGAATGGTGGTTCTAACGGTGCTGGGAGTGCAGAGCACTGGGAAATCCACCCTCCTCAACACCATGTTCGGCCTGCAGTTTGCAGTGAGCAGTGGCCGATGTACACGAGGAGCCTTCATGTCCCTCATTAAAGTGGCAGAGAACTTTCAGCAGGAGCTGGGCTGTGATTTCATCCTGGTGATAGACACAGAAGGCCTGAAAGCCCC
>NW_020665308.1:0-8246 GCF_002925995.2 Terrapene triunguis
TGAGTGCTGGACACTTGTTTGTTTGTTATAGTTCCAACAGACATCTGATCCCCTAGCTGTCATTGGGTAGCATGCTGCTCCACATATAGTGCCGTTGAAATGACTTACGGTGTAAAGTACAACTCAGTGTGAGCAAGAGAATCCAAAGCTGGCCCTTACTCAGGCAAGTCATTTTTTCTCACAAAGAGGCAAGAGGGGCAGGGCTTAGCTCACAGCCCCCTCCTTGGCATCTCCCATGGGCTAGTTTGGTCACCTCCTGGCAAGGCCTGGCTTTTATGGATCCCATATCCCTCCTCATTCATTGCATAGAGGCCTGGGCATCTCACTCAGGCTTTGTGGATCCCAGTGATTTTCTAGGCACCTAAGAGTTAGGAGTGGTGATGCTCAGCGCCTAAGGGCTGGTCTACACTGAAAACTTACATCGGCAGTGCTACGACTCTCTGGTGTAGCCATGCCCAGCTAACCCCTGGTGCAGACAGCTATAGGTCGACAGAAGAATTCCTCCAGAGACCTAGCTACTGCCTCGGGGGGGGGGGGGAGGGTGTAAATTACCTACAGAACCCCTCCCGTCACTGCAGTGAGTGTCCACATTGAAGTCCTACAGCTGTGCCACCATAGCATTGTAAGTGCAGACATATCCTACGTCCCTTTGTGAATTTAGTCCTTTGTGCTCTCACTTATGGTGGAACAATCAGCCGGTGGTGGAACACAGCCGGGCTATTTCTAGCACTGAGGCACATGTGGTGGAAAATGATGGGACATTATTGTTTATTTATGTAATATTCATCACACAGAAGGAAAGAGGGTTGTAAAATGTTATTGTCACACACACTCACAAGAAAAAATATTTGTAAATTAAGAAGCAATAAAAAATTCACCATTATAAATAACAGGCCACATTCTAGCCTAGCAGTATAAGTGGGACCTTAATTGATTCCAGCTGTCTCCATTAGCCTAACAGTCTTACCTGACCCTCTGTCAGTTAATTGAGGTCAGGTGCCGGCATTAGCTTAATAACCTTAACTGGCTAAATTGGTGTCAGATGTCTAGATTGGCCTGGAGTAGCCCTTGTTTGGCTATCCAGGGAACAGGGATCTGCTCATTCTGAGGCTGATATACCTGCCTTCCCCTACCCTCTTATATCCTTCTGCCCTGAGTCTGTCACAGTGCTTAGAATGAAGAATGCTGCTAGAACATTTTACATGTGCCCCATTTATGATGAATGTCTGAAGAAGGAAATACAAACAGCAGAAATCTTTAGATTTTTGAAGGACAGTAGTGGAAAATATCCCATTTGATTTGCTATGGTTGAAGAAATTCTGGCTCAGATCCTTATGTTGTGTACAATTCAGTAGCTCCAATTATTTAAATGGAGATATTTTTATTTACATTAATTGTGGATCTGTCCCCTAGCTTTTTACTATAATGACTGGCACTATTACCAAATCATTTTCCAGAACAGAACCACACTTAAAAAACCCTTTAAGGGATTATGCAGCCCACTGTTCATTGTGTGTTATGAGTTCTCCTAAGGTGGCTGGTCCCCAGGAGATGAGTCTACTACAAGTAGCAGTTGAAGGAGCCATCCTGTTAGTTCAGGTCCTAACTAGCGCTCACTGAAAAAGTCAAGAGTTTGGCTCCCACTGACCACCAATTAAGGTACTGGAGTTTGACACTTTTTATGGGGAAAAAGCAAATGTTTGGGGGGAGCTTTTGCTTTTGATTTGACAAAGAATAATTTTGATCCCCATTTTTTCTATGGAAAATGGGGGAGGGAGGGGGAAACAAACCAAATCCCCCCAAAATCAATAATTTATTTTTATTCCACAAAAAATCAATAAAAAATTGTGTTTTTTTCCAAATCCTGCAGAACAAAAAATATTTCAACATAGAGAGAGTGAGAGAGATGAACTCTAATCATTGCAGTTAGAAGAAATTGTGAGCACTTCTAACCACAATTTCAGCTAATGGGAAATGAGGATACTTAGGGCTAGAGATGTGCAAATAACTGATATATACATAATAAAATAAAATAAAATGGCTTGACTCTAATTGAAAATGACATTTTTTCACAATTGAAAAATTAGCAAAAATATTGTTTGGGATCATACAAGCTGTTTTGTTTGACCTGAAATTAAATGTTTAATTTGGGGCATTTTTAATAAAACCAAATAAAATGAATGGCTGGATTTAAAAAAAAAACACGAGGAGGAAGTAGTATCCCTCTTATTGCCAATAACCTCATGGGTGATGTTGGAGACCCATGTTTGAACCCCTGCTCTAGAGCAGAGATTTAAACTCAGTCTCTCTTCTCGGGTGAGTCCCTGAATCAGTGGGCTAATGGGTATTCAAGAGCAACCCTTTCTCAATCTTTCTTGTTAAAGCTGTTCGACTTTGTACATAAAATTAAATATGCACTGGAGCAAGGACTCCAGGTGTCCCCATCCAAGGTAAGTGCCCTAACCGCAAGGCTATAAAGTTATCTGCATGTTCTTGCTCTGGCCCAATATCTAGTCAACTATTTTATATGAAGTGGAACAGCCTCCACAGGGGAGCTAGAGACAGCACCACCCCAACAGCCTGCTGGTTGGGGAACTCATAGGGGAAGAAAACAATGTGGGGTGAGATACTTGCTCTAGAGTGGATATTTGAGCCTAGGTCTCTATTTCAGTTGAGAGCTCTGGGTAGAAGTGGGGCAGAGGTACCATCACTATCTCCTCTTCTTCCAGCTTTGTGAATGGTGCCTGAATCTAGCCCATAAAGTCAAAATGTTTAATGTCAGAATTGTCAAAATGAATCATTTTCATATTTCCAAATTTTATTTTAATTTCAACTGGAACAATTAGCCAAGAGTGTGAAATATTTTGGTTGACCCAAATCTGCATTTTTCAGTTAAAAAAAAAAGTTTTAGTCAAAAAATTCCACCCAGCTCTATTCAGGATTTGGATGCATGGTAACTCATTGATCAGTGTGTGTCATGTATCATGCTCACTAACTGATCCATAAAAGATAAGGTGGAGAGTTTCAAAGTCCTCTCAGCGAGCTATTTGAAATTTTTCAGCTGAAAAATTTTCCTGTTGGAAAATGTACAAGTACTGTAGTACAATTTCTTAATTGTCAAAGTGCAACCTACAAATACAGAATTATTATTTTTTACATAACTGCACTCAAAAATAAAATAATTTAAAACTTTAGAGTCTACAAGTCCACTCAGTCCTACTTCTTGTTCAGCCAGTCGCTCAGACAAACAAGTTTGTTTACATTTCTGGGAGATAATGCTGCTCTCTTCTTATTTACAATGTCACCTGAAAATGAGAACAGGTGTTTTCATGACAATGTTTTAGCCAACATTGCAAGGTATTTATGTGCCAGATATGCTAAACTTTCATATGCCCCTTCATGCTTCAACCACCTTTCTAGAGGACATGTTTCCATGCTGATGACACGTTCTGCTCAATAACAATCCAAAGCAGTGTGGACTGATGAATGTTCATTTTAATCAGCTGAGTCAGATACCATCAGCAGAAGACTGATTTTATTTTTTGGTGGTTTGGGTTCTGTAGTTTCTGAATTGGAGTGTTGCTCTTTTAAGACTTCTGACAGCATGTTCCATACCTCATCCCTCTCAGATTTTGGAAGGCACTTCAGATTCTTAAACCTTGGGTCAACTGCTGTAGCTATCTTTACATTGGTACCTTTTTTGCATTTTGTTAAATCTGCAATGAAAGTATTCTAAAATTGAACATATGCTGGATCATCATCTGAGGTTGCCATAACAAAAAATATGTGGCAGAATGCAGGTAAAACCAAGGAGCAGGAGACATACAATTCTCCCCCAAGGAATTCAGTCACAAAATTAATTAATGCATTTTTTTTTTAACGAGCGACATCAGCATGGAAGCATGTCCTCTGGAATGGTGGTCAAATCATGAAGGGGCATATGAATGTTTCGCATATCTAGCACTTAAATACCTTGCAATGCCAGCTACAAAAGTGCTATGGGAACGCCTATTCTCACTGTCAGGTGACATTGTAAATAAGAAGCAGGCAGCATTATCTCCTGTAAATGTGACCAAATTTGTCTGAACAAGAAGTAGAGCTGAGTGGACTTGTAGGCTCTAAAGTTTTACATTGTTTTGTTTTTAAGTGCAGTTATGTATCAAAAACATCTACATTTGTAAGTTGCACTTTCACGATAAAGAGATTGCACTACAGTACTTGTATGAGGTGAACTGAAAAATAATATTTCTTTCATATCTTTTTATCAAATATTTGTAATAAAAATAATATAAACTGAGCACTGTACACTTTGTATTCTGTGTTGTAATTGAAATCAATATATCTGAAAAAGTAGTAAAACATCAAAAATATTTATAATAAATGTAAATCGGTATACTATTATTGTTTAACAGTGCAATTAAAACTGCAATTAATCAAGATTAATTTTTAACAAACTTAATTTGTTTTTGAGTTAATCACATGATTTAACTGCGATTAATTGGCAGCCCTAATTAAAATTGAAAATTTTGATTGGATTTTCAAGAAATGTTCCATGAAATATGAAATTTAATTTAGAATCAACATTTTGAAACAAAATTAAACTTTTGTTTTGGAATATTGATTCAAAATCAAAACTTTTAATCAACATGCTGATTTATGAACAAAATTTTATTTTGTGTGTCATCTTAATATCCTTTGAGAAAAAAAGGTTGATTCAGAATAAAATTTGATATGTCAATAGTTTTTTTCAGTCATATATAGAGGTTAAAATTGACAATTTTCAGAACTTTTCACAAAATAAATAAAGAAAAATGATATTTCAATTTTTCATCCCAATTCAGGATGAAAACCAATGCCAAAATATTGGTATTTCCCATGGAATGGAAATTCTGTTTTCCAATGGACTCTGCATCTAGGGATTTAAATGAAAATTGGGCATCTATTCCCCATAGGAAGTTCTGAATATCTCAGCCTGAGTTGTTCCGTGCAAGTCCTAGAGAAGTTTCAGAAGCTAGTGCCTTCACGCACAACAATCTCCAGATCTCCAGGAATGAAGAACCAAAGCATCGTGACCACATTCATCATGCTGGGACTCTCCAGTAAACCCGAACTCCAGGTTCCACTCTTCATCCTATTCCTCTCCATCTACATCATCGCCATGCTGGGCAACTTAGTCATCATTGCTGCCATCCTTTCCAGTTCCAAGCTCCACAGGCCCATGTACTTTTTCCTCTTCCACTTGGCTGTGGTGGACATTATCTGCACCGCCACTATCATTCCCAATATGCTGGGAAATCTAGTGGCTGTGAGTAAATCTATCTCTTACCCTGGGTGCATGGCCCAGCTCTACTTCTTCACATGGTCTTTGGGGGCTGAGATGGTGCTCTTCACCATCATGGCTTACGATCGCTATGTGGCCATTTGCCACCCTTTGCGTTACAGCATCATGATGAACAAGACCGTATGTGTGGGCCTGTCTGCCCTAGTGATAGTCATTGCTGTGATCAACTCGTGGGTACACACTGGCCTCGTGCTGCAGCTGAGCTTCTGTGGTCCCAACATTATCAACCACTTTTTCTGTGAAATCCCATCACTGCTGGCTCTCTCCTGCACCTCAGTGCATTTAAACGAGGTCATGGTCTTCACAGCAGACATTTTCCTAGCTATGGGGGACTTCCTGTTGACATGTGTCTCTTATTGCTTCATTGTCAGGGCAATCCTGAGGATCAAAACGGCAGAAGGGAAGAAAAAAGCCTTCTCCACCTGCTCCTCCCACCTCATTGTGGTGTCTCTTTATTACTCCACTGTCATCTACACCTACATTCGGCCAGCCTCCAGCTACTCCTTAGACAGGGACAAGATTATAGCCACCTTGTACACCCTGGTGACTCCAACGCTCAATCCTATAGTCTACACGCTAAGGAATAAAGATGTCAAGATGGCCATCAAGAAAATGCTTCCATACCCTGGGAAATAGGTCATGATGGGACAAACCTAGACTGGTTCCGTAGCAAGCCTGGAGCTCTGGTGTTTGCTTTCCTGTGGAAATGGGACTCAGAACGAACCTTAGAAAAAGATGCAAGGTGCATGTCTTCATGCAGGACTTTCTAACTGGTCAAATGTTGATTTCCTAAATGGCTGAAATTTTTGGAACCAGTTGAAACTATGTTTCAGAAGAAAGAAAGAAAGAAAGAAAGAAAGAAAGAAAGAAAGAAAGAAAGAAAGAAAGAAAGAAAGATGACTGTTATCAACTATCTCAAATGTTTCAGACTTGTGTGATATAAATCCATTAAATACAATCTCTTGTTTTGTAGCTTTGCTCAAGTCACTTTCCTTCTTTGTCACTAAATTTTCCCAGCTGTAAAATAGGGAAAAGGACACTTACCTATAATTCTGAAGTCTTATAATTTCATTTCTCCATCAGAGGATTGTCTACTCTGCATGGTTAATTTCACTGCATGCAACTGGGCTCCAGAAATAAAGACACGTTTCCTTCCTGATGGATATTTTAGGTTTGCAACTATACATTACGGTGGTGTTGTGATTGGATGATTTAAATAGATAATGTTTGTAAAATGCTTTTAAGCATCAAAGGTACTATTTGGGGGGATTAAGCCTGATTATTGACTGTGCAGTCATTGACACAAACACTGTTCATTCTTCTGATTTCCCATCTAACTGTCTCCCCATATAAAATGGTGGTTAGAAAAGACATCTGTAGACCACAACAATACTATGCAGCTCTTTATCCCCCTATAGTGGCTGAATTACATTTATGAGTCTACCTCTCAACTCATGTGACCATTCTTCTGGCTCAGTCAGGAGACGATAATGTTTTCAGTTCCATAAGAAAATAAGAATGGACACACTGGGTCAGACCAAAGGTGGCCAATGCCAGGTGCCCCAGAGGGAATGAACAGGTAATCATCAAGTGATCCATTCCCCATTGCCCATTCACAGCTGCTGGCAAACAGAGGCTAGGGACACCATCCCTGCCCATCCTGGCTAATAGCCATAAATCCAGGGTTCAGTCTCTGCTGACGATATCACACACCTACAGAGCAGAAATAAAGGCTGATAGTCTCAATATCAGATGGATTTATGAGGATGAAAGATTTTGTATAGGATTTGAAATGAACCCTGTCTTTGTTCTTGGTAGCATGATGTATGTGTGATGGGTTGGATCACAGAACCCCCCTTGGGAGCTGCCAACTGATGTGCCAAGGCTACTTCTGCCCCTGCTTTCCTGCCCTGTCAGCTTAGGACTTCAGTGCCCTGCCTGGTTTGAGCAAGATTCACTAGCCTGCTGCAAACCCAGACCCAGGTCTGAATCACGTCCCCTAACAGCTGCAGACTTAACTGAAAGCAGCTAACAGAAATGTTCTTGTCTTTAACACTCAGATGCCCAACTCCCAATGGGGTCTAAACCAAAATAAATCCATTTTACCCTGTATAAAGTTGATACAGGGTAAACTCATAAATTGTTCACTCTCTATAACACTGATAGAGAGATATGCACAGCTGTTTGCCCACCCAGGTATTAACACAGACGCTGAGTTAATTAATAAGTAAAAAGTGATTTTATTAAATACAGAAAGTAGAATTTAAGTTGTTTCAAATAGTAACAGACAGAACAAAGTAAATCACCAAGCAAAATAAAATAAAACACGCAAATCTATGTCTAATCAAACTGAATACAGATAATCTCACCCTCAGAGATGCTTCAGTAAGTTTTTTTCCTCAGACTGGACACCTTCCAGGCCTGGGCACAATTCTTTCCCCTGGTACAGCTCTTGTTCCAGCTCAGGTGGTAGCTAGGGGATTCCTCATGACGGCTCTCAGCATTGCTCTGTTCCACCCATTTATATATCTTTTGCATAAGGCGGGAATCCTTTGTCCCTCTGGGTTCCCACCCCGCCCCGCAATGGAAAAGCACCAGGTTAAAGATGGATTCCAGTTCAGATGACATGATCACATGTCACTGTAAGACCCCAAGCCTTCATTCCTCCCAGCCTGACTCACAGGAAGGCTTGCCTGCAAACAGAGCCATCCACAGTCAATTGTCCTGGTTGAGAAGCCATCAAGATTCCAAGCCACCATTAATTGCCCAAACTTTGCATAATAACAATAGGCCCTCAGAGTTATATTTCATATTTCTAGTTTTAGATACAAGAGTGATACATTTATAGAAATAGGATGAACACACTCAGTAGATTATAAGCTTTGTAATGATACCTTACAAGAGA
>NW_020665309.1:0-30636 GCF_002925995.2 Terrapene triunguis
AAGCTAGTCTGAGCTTTGAACAGTATTGCACAACCTTTAAGCCACGTCGTAGTGCAAAGGATGCAGCTGCTGCATGGGCATTATTTTATGCATGTCTGGACATGGTTGAAATGGTAAAGAGAGGGCAGGAATTAGAGCTTGAGAAAAAGCAGTTACAACAGCGTTTGAACAAATGTGAGACAGACGGCTGTGAATTGATAGTAAAAAAGCTCAGAATGGTGACTGTACTTAGAGATATACAAGAGGAGAGAGACAAGGCAAGCAGGAATGCAGAACAGTATAGAAAAGAGTTAACACACACAGAAGTTCTGTTAGAAGAAGCAAGAGCAGCAACTCGCTTCTTGGCAGAAGAGAACAGAGCAGCAAAGGCAGCAGCAGACCATCAGGAGTGTGAGGCAAAAATTAGTAAATTGCGTGCCCATCTTAGTGCCCATAAGGGGGTGGTAGCAGCTGTAAGGTTGAGAGAGGATTGTGATTTGGAGCCCCTTGGGAAAATAAAGATACCCCCTGATGCTGTCCCCCAAAACCCATTTAACCCCGATTGGCCACACAGGCATAATGTTGCCCCTGTTTCCACAAGGGAGGTTAAACACATAGTTGCAGGAGCTGCTCTTCCAACAGAGCTGGTCACGGATGTAGTAAGGTGGTCTCCTAGTCAAGCCAAAGCTATTGCTGAGAGACTGGGGCCACTGAACCGTGACACAGCCGTTGCATGGCTGGCCCGTGTTTGGCAAATGTACCCCTCTGCTGATGGCATGGACTTAACCCAATTGGCTCAGTTATGCGCCTCTCCTTGTGATGCAGATGCTCTAGACATAGGCATAGGTTCTTGGGAGCGGACTGCCCCTGGACCCCGGGAATGGATGATAAGTGCTCTTAAAATATTACTGCCTGCATCTTCCCTTAAGAAACTGTATCTAATGGAAGAGCAGAAACCAGGAGAGGCCCCAGAAGCTTACCTAATTGGAAAGAAAATGCTGGCAGCTCTCTCTGATTCATTACCCCAGACAGAAGAGAATGGGATTATCACTTTTCAGTATCAGGGACACGAATTAGTACAGAGCATTTATGCAGGACTAAATTCTCAGACGAAATTGACCATGGGGACTGTGGATTTAGAACACCTAACCTGGAGTAAACTAGTGGCAAAAAATCAAACAGGCAGGAGATTTGCTGCAAGAAACTGGTGTCTAGAAAAGACAAGTCAGCAAAAAGACTACCTCAGAGCCTGTGCAGGCTATCACATTTACAAATAATGGTCCTCACTCTGCCAGGCACCCTCCCAAACTTAATTCCCCTACCTCCCACAACCCTGGGCAGCGTCGACCCAAGGAGACCCTTAGGAACATGATTAGGAAGGAGCTGGTGAATTTAGGGGAGGATATAGGGGGGTTGGACTAGATGACCTCCTGAGGTCCCTTCCAACCCTGATATTCTATGATTCTATGATATGGGAAAATATGATCGCCAGCCCCTCAGCATCCTGATTAATGCTTTGTCTCAGGTCATGCGGAAAACGGAGTTAATGCAGGGAGCTCCCCCACAACCCACTGCCCCGGTACGGAGTCCATCCCCCACGTCCACTTCCTGTCAGATCCCTGCCCCCTCTTCTGAGTGGAGGCTCTGGGAGTCTGACGATCAGTAGGGGTGCCCAGTTCTCCACGGGCCTCCCCCGCTGATTGCAAGACGTCAGTGCGATGTATGGAGGAGACCCACTGTGAGGGAACCCAGGGACGTTAGCCCAATTGCCAGCGGACAGGATCTCCGAAGGAAGACCCACCACTAAACAGGTTCAGCTCAAGGAGTATGAGGGAGAAACTGTCTCCCGTGGTTTGTCTCTTGGGAGTGGCGATTTGCCTGTTAAGAAAGCCATCCCAATCTCCCAGTGTTTGTCTGTGAAAAGCCATGTGGTCTGTGACAAGGGGGAGGAAAGTTCAAACTGTTTGTCTAGTCAGAAAAGCAGTTTAACTGCCGGAGGAGAAACTGTCTCCAGTGTTCTGTCTGTTGAACAATTGCATTCAGTCGGCCAATCAGAGCCTGGAGCGGTGCGGCCCCGCCCACCGCTCCATTTCCAGCCTTGCGCCCGGCTTCCCACTTCCAGGCCCGGTGACCCCGGCCGGAGCGCGGCTCGGTTCCTGGGGGCGGGGCTTGCGGCAAGCCCCGCCCTCAGGAATCGGGCCCCGCTCTTTCTAAAGCCGGCCCTGATCCTGGGCGCCACTTCCCTCCCCCCCACCTGCTCCTCACATACTCCGGGAGCCCCTCTCGCGGCCGCTGCAGGGGGCTAGAGGGGCTCCCGGAGTGTGTGAGGAGCCGGGGAGGGAGGGAAGCGGGGTCCCCTGGAGCCGAGCCCAGGCTGTGGCGGCAGCGAGAGGGGCTCCCAGAGTCAGGGCCGCCCGGGGGGGGGGGGCAAGTGGGGCAATTTCCCCGGGCCCCGCAGGGGCCCCCATGAGTATGTCCAAGGCTCCCCCCGCCTCCGTCTTCCCCCATCCCCCAGCATCTCAGCCGGTAAGGGGGCGAGGCTGCAAGCTGCGGCCGAGCGGCGGGAACTCAGGCCCCGCTGGAGACACTAGGCAGCTGCAGCGATGTTTGGGAGAGGGGTAAGTGGCATGGTAAGGGGCCGGGGCACCCACCGACCCCATCCCCCACAGCCCTGACCCCCAGCTCCGAGCCTAGCCCCTCTGAGCCGGGCACCCCCTGAGCCCATCCTCCCCACAGCCCTGACCCCCAGCTCTGGGCCCAGCCCCTCTAAGCCGGGCACCCCCCGACCCCAAACCCCACAACCCTGACCCCCAGCTCCGAGCCCAGCCCCTCTGAGCCGGACACCCCCTGACCCCATCCCCCACAGCCCTGACCCCCAGCTCCGAGCCTAGCCCCTCTGAGCCGGGCACCCCCCGACCCCATCCCCCCCACAGCCCTGACCCCCAGCGCCGAGCCCAGCCCCTCTGAGCCGGACACCTCCCGACCCCATCTCCCCACAGCCCTGAGCCCAGCCCCTGTGAGCCGGGTACCCCCCAACCCAGAGCCCAGCTCCCCACCCAGCCCTGGGCAACAGCAGCACTACCGCCAGGCAGCGACAGCCCATTGGCACCAACCATCCCCATCACCCAGCAACAGCCCATTATGTAATTGCAAATGTAGACATACCATTAAAGCATTTAATGTTTTTAAATAATGTATTTAGTGTATTTTCAAATTATTACAAATTAATTTTTGAATGTATTTCACTAGTTATTTTTTACATTTCCAAATACATGTTACTGTAGTATTGCAACTTTTTTTTATGGAAGGGGCCCCCAAAATTGCTTTGCCCCAGGCCCCCTGAGTTCTCTGGGCAGCCCTGCCCAGAGTGTGTGAGGAGCCGGGGAGGGAGGGAAGCGGGGTCCCCTGGAGCCGAGCCCGGGCTGCGGCGGCGGCGAGAGGGGCTCCTGAAGTGTGTGAAGAGGTGAGCGGCCGGCTGGGCTCGTCGGTGCTGAGCAGGTAGCCCCGCAGCCGGAGATCCTCGCCTTCCCGCCCGCCGGGGCTGGGCCAGGGCGTGGTGAGGCTGAAGAGCAGCAGGTCCGGGGGGCTCTCCAGGTCCTCGGCTGCCAGCATGTCAGGGGTGAGGGCGGTGAGCACAAACTGATCCACCTTGGCCACCAGCAGCGCCGCGAAGCCCAGGGAGGGGGCCGGGTTCTCCGCGCCGCCCCGTAGCCGCACCACCACCTGGAAGTACTCCCGCTCCGCGCCGCCCAGCAGCTCCACCCGCATGGGGACAGAGTCACGGCTGGGCCAGGGCTTGGCCGCCGTGTGCTGGTAGCGGATCCCACGTTTGGGGGGGAGCCCAGTGCTGGGGTGGCAGGGGGTGCAGGAGGGGGGAAGAGAGAGCCCAGTGCTGGGGCGGCAGGGGGTGCGGGTGGGGGGGGGCACTGGTGGGCGGGTGGGGAAGCTCAGGGCTGGGAGGGGGGGCAGCCAAAATTTTTTTTGCCTGGGGCGGCAAAAAACCTAGAGCCGGCCCTGCTCAGAGGCATGGACCACCCCAACACTGCAGAGCATGGGTGCCTGCCCCAACATTCCCCTGAGGGGCATGAACCCCCTAGGGACACCGCAGGGCTTGGTCCACCTCCCCCCCCCCAGCACTGTCTCCCTAAGGTACATGAGCCCCCTCCCTCCCACACACACAATGCCCTCCCCCCATGACATTGAAGGGCATGAGCCCCCTCTCCTCCACGCAGCATTCCCACCATGAAGGATGTGACACCCCCCCCCACCCCCCCAGACTCTGCAAGGCACAAGGGCCCTGCTTCCTTCACAGTAGTTTGTTGGTTTGTTTTTCCCCCCCTCTTAAAGAAAGAAACAAGGCATTTAGTTGCAAACAATTAGCACTCAGTTAACTCACAAACAGGGCATCTCAAGACCACGAAGCGCCACAGCGCTTACCGTGGTGTAGCATGTGCAAACATTTCCTATTTATGAGGACATTTTCTTCAGTTTTTACTTCTTTGCTTTAGACATGGCTACAACCCAGTAATGAACATCATCAGCTCAAGATAATAAATGAGTAAGAATTGTACTGTTCAAATATATACCCCAATCCACCAAAATTCCTCTCTGGTGGTAGAAAACTCTTCCAACAGGACATTGTCATCTCGATTATCACTTCAAAGGTTTTTTTTCCCTTCCTGCTGATGATAGCTCATCTCAATTGATTGGCCTCTTACAGTTGGTATGGCTACTTAAGAACATAAGAACATAAGAAAGGCCGTACCGGGTCAGACCAAAGGTCCATCTAGCCCAGTATCCTGTCTACCGACAGTGGCCAATGCCAGGTGCCCCAGAGGGAGTGAACCTAACAGGCAATGATCAAGTGATCTCTCTCCTCCATCCATCTCCACCCTCTGACAGACAAAGGCTAGGGACACCATTCCTTACCCATCCTGGCTAATAGCCATTAATGGACTTAACCACCATGAATTTATCCAGTTCCCTTTTAAACGCTGTTATAGTCCTAGCCTTCACAACCTCCTCAGGTAAGGAGTTCCACAAGTTGACTGTGCGCTGCGTGAAGAAGAACTTCCTTTTATTTGTTTTAATCCTGCTGCCTATTAATTTCATTTGATGACCCCTAGTTCTTGTATTATGGGAATAAGTAAATAACTTTTCCTTATCCACTTTCTCCACATCACTCATGATTTTATATACCTCTATCATATCCCCCCTTAGTCTCCTCTTTTCCAAGCTGAAGAGTCCTAGCCTCTTTAATCTCTCCTCATATGGGACCTGTTCCAAACCCTTAATCATTTTAGTTGCCCTTTTCTGAACCTTTTCTAGTGCCAGTATATCTTTTTTGAGATGAGGAGACCACATCTGTACGCAGTATTCGAGATGTGGTCGTACCATCGATTTATATAAGGGCAATAATATATTCTCAGTCTTATTCTCTATCCCCTTTTTAATGATTCCTAACATCCTGTTTGCTTTTTTGACCACCTCTGCACACTGCGTGGACATTTTCAGAGAACTATCCACGATGACTCCAAGATCTTTTTCCTGACTTCTTGTAGCTAAATTAGCCCCAATCATATTGTATGTATAGTTGGGGTTATTTTTTCCAATGTGCATTACTTTACATTTATCCACATTAAATTTCATTTGCCATTTTGTTGCCCAATCACTTAGTTTTGTGAGATCTTTTTGAAGTTCTTTACAGTCTGCTTTGGTCTTAACTATTTTTAGCAGTTTAGTATCATCTGCAAACTTTGCCACTTCACTGTTTACCCCTTTCTCCAGATCATTTATGAATAAGTTGAATAGGATCGGTCCGAGGACTGACCCTTGGGGAACACCACTAGTTACCCCTCTCCATTCTGAGAATTTACCATTAATTCCTACCCTTTGTTCCCTGTCTTAACCAGTTCTCAATCCATGAAAGGACCTTCCCTTTTATCCCATGGCAGCTTAATTTACATAAGAGCCTTTGGTGAGGGACCTTGTCAAAGGCTTTCTGGAAATCTAAGTACACTATGTCCACTGGATCCCCCTTGTCCACATGTTTGTTGACCCCTTCAAAGAATTCTAATAGATTAGTAAGACACGATTTCCCTTTACAGAAACCATGTTGACTATTGCTCAACAGTTTATGTTTTTCTATGTGTCAGACAATTTTATTCTTAACTATTGTTTCGACTAATTTGCCTGGTACAGACATTAGACTTACCGGTCTGTAATTGCCGGGATCACCTCTAGAGCCCTTTTTAAATATTGGCGTTACATTAGCTAACTTCTAGTCATTGGGTACAGAAGCTGATTTAAAGGACAGGTTACAAACCTTAGTTAATAGTTCCGCAACTTCACGTTTGAGTTCTTTCAGAACTCTTGGGTGAATGCCATCTGGTCCTAGTGACTTGTTAATGTTAAGTTGATCAATTAATTCCAAAACCTCCTCTCGTGACACTTCAATCCGTGACAGTTCCTCAGATTTGTCACCTACAAAAGCCAGCTCAGGTTTGGGAATCTCCTTAACATCCTCAGCCACGAAGACTGAAGCAAAGAATCCATTTAGTTTCTCCGCAATGACTTTATCGTCTTTAAGCGCTCCTTTTGTATCTCGATCATCAAGGGGCCCCACTGGTTGTTTAGCAGGCTTCCTGCTTCTGATGTACTTAAAAAACATTTTGTTATTACCTCTGGAGTTTTTGGCTAGCCGTTCTTCAAACTCCTCTTTGTCTTTTCTTATTACATTCTTGCACTTAATTTGGCAGTGTTTATGCTCCTTTCTATTTGCCTCACTAGGATTTGACTTCCACTTTTTAAAGGAAGTCTTTTTATCTCTCACTGCTTCTTTTACATGGTTGTTAAGCCACGGTGGCTCTTTTTCAGTTCTTTTACTGTGTTTCTTAATTTGGGGTATACATTGAAGTTGGGCCTCTATTATGGTGTCTTTAAAAAGCACCCATGCAGCTTGCAGGGATTTCACTTTAGTCACTGTACCTTTTAACTTCTGTATAACTAACCCCCTCATTTTTGCATAGTTCCCCCTTTTGAAATTAAATGCCACAGTGTTGGGCTGTTGAGATATTCTTCTCACCACAGGGAAGTTGAATGCTATTGTATTATGGTCACTATTTCCAAGCGGTCCGGTTACAGTTACCTCTTGGACCAGCTCCTGCGCTCCACTCAGGACTAAATCTAGAATTGCCTCTCCCCTTGTGGGTTCCCGTACCAGCTGCTCCATGAAGCAGTCATTTAAAGTATCAAGAAATTTTATCTCTGCATTTCGTCCTGAAGTGAAATGTTCCCAGTCAATATGGGGATAATTGAAATCCCCCACTATTATTGAGTTCTTAATTTTGATAGCCTCTCTAATTTCCCTTAGCATTTCATCATCACTATCACCGTCCTGGTCAGGTGGTCGATAATAGATCCCTAATGTTATATTCTTATTAGAGCATGAAATTTCTATCCATAGTGTGACAAAGTTCCTCCTCTACCTTGGTGGGTCCTGCGCTTATTGGTGGATTTGCTCACCTCAGTGATCTTCCCCTCTGGTGGAACCCACAGTCTGGGTCAACTCCTCCTGTGTCTGATCAGGAGTTGGGAGGTTTGGGGGGGAACCCGGGCCCACCCTCTACTCCGGGTTCCAGCCCAGGGCCCCGTGGATTGCAGCTGTCTATAGTGCCTCCTGTAACAGCTGCATGACAGCTACAACTCCCTGGGCTACTTCCCCATGGCCTCCTCCCAACACCTTCTTTATCCTCACCACAGGACCTTCCTCCTGGTGTCTGATAATGCTTGTATTCCTCAGTCCTCCAGCAGCACACCCTCTCAGCTCCTTGCACCTCTTGCTCCCAGCTCCTCACACGCGCGCCTCACTGACTAACTGGGAGGCTTTTAACTAGTTCCAGCCAGCCCTTGATTGGCTTCAGGTGTCCCAATCAATGTAGCTATCTCCACTGCCTTCTAGAAGGATCTTAATTGGCCCCAGGTGTCTTGATTAACCTGGAGCAACTGCCATTTGGTTACCATGGTGTGACGATGTGGTTCTGGCGGAACCCAACTGAGAGTGCCAACTCAGGACAAATTGCTCAAACAGGGCAGTTACAGCCCTAGGCTGGGGTTTTTCCACCTCTAAGGCAAACCAAACCAGCCAGATTAAGAGGACTTCGGTCTCACCCCACTGGCTAACCGCAAGTCTCACAAGCAATCTCCTAGACACTCCAGTTTCCCAGTATCACCACCAGTGCCACTCGTTATGGGGACAAATGGTTATGAAAACCAATATCCCAATATACACAAAAAAGGTTCTCTCAATCCCAAAGGACCAAGCACCAGACCCAGGTCAATATACAACTCAGCTCTTTCCCACAAATCACGCTGTTGCCAATCCTTTAGAATCTAAAATCTAAAGGTTTATTCATAAAGGGAAAAATATAGAGATGAGAGTTAGAATTGGTTAAATGGAATCAACTACATACAGTAATGGCAACGTTCTTGGTTCAGGCTTGCAGCAGCGATAGAATAAACTGCAGGTTCAAATTAAGTCTCTGGAATACATCCCCCGCTGGGATGGGTCCTCAGTCCTTTGTTCAAAGCTTCAGCTTGTAGCAAAGTTCCTCCAGAGGTATGAAGCAGGATTGAAGACAAGATGGAGATGAGGCATCAGCCTTATATAGTCTTTTCCAGGTGTAAGAACACCTCTTTGTCCTTACTGTGGAAAATTACAGCAAAATGGAGCCTGGAGTCACATGGGCCAGTCCCTGCATACTTTGCTGAATCTCAAGGCATATTTGCCTTCTCTCAATGGGTCCATTGTATAGCTGATGGTCCTTAATGGGCCATCAAGCAGGCTAGGCAGAGCTAACACCAGCTTGTCTGGGATGTCACCCAGCAGCATAGCATAAGTTTGAAATACAGACAGTATAGAGCCAATATTCATAACTTCAACTACAAAATTGATACACACATATAGACAGCATAATCATAACCGGTAAACCATAACCTTGTCTAAGACACCCCATTTGACCCCCTTTATACAAGATTTTGGTGCCACTACAGGACCTTGGTTGCAACAATGATCTATATGGTCCCAGATTATATCAATAACGTCACACATGGTACCAAGGATTTGTTTAACCTGGGGCTAACCTACCTGTTCCTCACTACTTTACTGTAGCCATCTGGCCTTGTCCCATCACAATAGAGATTCTACGGAACATGCGGATTTGCTTAAGATTTTTACTTCATTTGATTGTACATTTTCTTTCACATATAGTGCCACTCCCGCCCCTGCACGACCTGTTCTGTCCTTCCGATATATTTTGTACCCCGGAATGATTGTGTCCCATTGATTGCTCTCAGTCCACCAGGTTTCTGTGATGCCTATTATATCAATATTCTTCTTTATCACAAGGCACTCTAGTTTACCCATCTTATTATTTAGACTTCTACCATTTGTGTACAAACACTTTAAAAACTTGTCACTGTTTATTTGTCTGCCCTTTTCTGATGTGTTAGATTCTTTTTTATGTGAATGTTTATCATCTGATCTGGCCCCTACTTTATCCTCTTCCATCCTCTGCTCCTGACTATAACCTGGAGATTCTCTATCATTAGACTCTCCCCTAAGAGAAGTCTCTGTCCGATCCACATGCTCCTCTGCAGCAGTCGGCTTTCCCCCATCTCCTAGTTTAAAAACTGCTCTACAACCTTTTTAATGTTTAGTGCCAGCAGTCTGGTTCCACTTTGGTTTAGGTGGAGCCCATCCTTCCTGTATAGGCTCCCCCCATTCCAGAAGTTTCCCCAGTTCCTAATGAATGTAAACCCCTCCTCTCTACACCATCGTCTCATCCACGCATTGAGACTCTGAAACTCTGCCTGCCTACCTGGCCCTGCGCGTGGAACTGGGAGCATTTCTGAGAATGCCACCATAGAGCTCCTGGATTTCAGTCTCTTCCCTAGCAGCCTAAATTTGGCCTCCAGGACATCTCTCCTACCCTTCCCTACGTCATTGGTACCTACATGTACCACGACCACCGGCTCCTCCCCAGCACTACACATAAGTCTGTCTAGATGCCTCGAGAGATCCGCAACCTTCGCACCAGGCAGGCAAGTCACCATACGGTTCTCCCGGTCATCACAAACCCAGCTATCTATGTTTCTAATGATCGAATCTCCCAATACTAATACCTGCCTTTTCCTAGCAACTGGAGTTCCCTCCCCCGGAGAGGTAACCTCAGTGCGAGAGGCAACCCCAGCACCGTCTGGAAGGAGAGTCCCAACTATGGAAAGGTTTCCCTCTGCTCCCGTTGACTGCTGTGCTTCCCTGGGCCTTTCATCCTCCTCAACAGCGCAGGGGCTGTCTGACCGGAGGTGGGACAATTCTACAGTGTCCCGGAAAGCCTCATCAACATACCTCTCTGCCTCCCTTAGCTCCTCCAGTTCCGCCACCCTTGCCTCCAAAGTCCGTACATGGTCTCTGAGGGCCAGGAGCTCCTTGCACCGAATGCACACATACGCCACCCACCCACGGGGCAGGTAATCATACATGCTGCACTCAGTGCAATAAACTGGATAGCCCCCACATTTTCATGTTCTCTGTACATATAAATATCTTCTTTCTGTGTGTTCCATTCTATGCAGCCGAAGAAGTGGGCTGTAGCCAACAAAAGCTTACGCTCAAATCAATTTGTTAGTCTCTAAGGTGCCACAAGTACTCCTATTGTTTTCTGTATTTCTCCATTCTCTCCCTCCCCCAAATCCTAGCCGTACTGGACAGCAAACTGCAAAATCATTGCCGCTTCTGGTTTGATTCATGCTTGCTTTGTTGTCAGACTGATTTTCAGCTGAAGTTAAATTGCACACTAAACAAGCTGAATAAGTGCTGAATCTGAGTACACACACACACACACACACACACACACACACACACAATACTCATGGCATCCCTATAAAGCATGGATCTAAGGAAACAAGATAGATGTGGTTAAAATATTTACAGCATTTATGAATATAGTGAACACAATGTGTGGATGTGCAAGTTTAGTGCTAACAAAAGGTCCCACCTTGACAGGCTGTGTGTGAATTCCTCTGTCCCCAGATCAGATATGGTAGAGGCAGCGAAATTCTCTGCCAATGTTACTGAACCATAAACTAGAAGAAGGATGGGAGTTGATTCTCCCATCACACTTTAGCATCTCTGCTAAGATTGCCAGCAAGGGTGACAATTAGTGCCAAATGTGTTTTGTTTTTTTATATGTGGACTTTAATCTACTAGAACTTGCATTGTGAATCACCAATTTCACAGGCTAGAAAGCTGCCATGTGGTAATAACTTACTTCTGACGTTTATGTAGTAGCATTAACCTATTTTTACACTATTTCAGAGGAATTCAGAAGCGTCTCTATTTTTGCTTCCTGAGTTGTTCCTGGTTATAGCTTTTCCAATGGTTCCAAGGAACTTGTGAAATTAATAAAGATTTGGGTAACACTTTAAAAGAGATATAGACCAAAAAGCAATGGAGCCGAGAAATGCCACACATAATAAAACACATGTCAACAGAATGTGTGCATTTAACAATGTTGTCTGCTTGAATACAGGTGGCTCAACACTATCTGCCTGTTGTTCTGCGTGACATTTTACTTTGGCATCTGTCTATGAACCTCTACAGATGCTTTGTTTCTAGGCATACCAGCTCTCAATAAATTGCGTAACTAACATTTTGAATCCATTCATATAATTTATCTCGTTTTTAGTAGCGGTGAATTTGAACCAAACCACCAGACCCAAACACCCTCCAAAATACAGAGAAATGTGCATGCAGATTTTGCTTCAGGTCCCTATAATGGGCCAAACCAAATCCAAATCCGACCACCACCAAACCAGGAAAGTTCAGAACAGGGTTGCCAACTCTTGTGATTTTTTAATCACAAGTCTTGTGGTATTTGATATTTTCTTGCAGCTCCAGCTCCTGAAGGGATGTGATTTGGGGAGAAGCTCAATGTTCATTGTTTTTTTAAAGTAAGTTTCTAGGCCTCACGGTTGTAGAGAAAAGCTTGAAAGTGTGAATTGAGTGAGACCTAAAGGCTCAAACACCAAAAGGTAACTGAAAAAAGCCTACTTTTAAAAACATCTCATGATTTTTAAGCCAATCTCACATTTTGGGGGAACTTGACTCATGATAGTTTAACACTTGGGGTTGGCAGTACTAGAATCTGAACTCTGTGGTGTGGGCGACACTTCCACTAATTCTGGATGCTTCTATTTTTAGGTGCTCAACTTGACACACACATGCCTGATTTTTCAGAAGCGTTAAGCACCTGCAGCTCTTATTGAGGTCCGTCGGAAATTCGAAATCATGATCAAGCCAGGCACCCAAAATTGGTTGACACACTTTAAAAAAAATTAGACCTAATTGATTACACCCATCACGCCAGAGGCAGATACACATCTAAACAACATGTGCAGCCAGACAAATTGGCTGCCAGAATCAAAGAGTTCCCCAGCATGAAATGTACTGTACAAATGTGGACAACCACAAAGTTTTTCACCATTAGCTACATGCAATTACCTCTGCTGAACCACACACACATAATATATTGGCAAACAGCAAAAGATGGACATTTTTGGCTAAAGGTATAGATTTTAATATCCCCCTTCTATGGAAAGTGCCAGTGTGCCTTCAATGCTCATGTAGAGCGCCTAGGAGCTAGATAGTTCAGCCCTGGAGCACCCACAGAAAAAAATTAGTGGGTGCTTAGCACCTACCATCAGCCAGATCCCCTCCCCCCGCCAGTGCCTCCAGCCCACCAGCGGCCCCACTGATCAACTCTTCCCTCTCCCTCCCCCTCCCAGTGCCTCCCACCCACCAGGATCAGCTGTTCTGCTGCCTGCAGGAGGCGCTGAAGGGAGGGGGAGGAGTGGGGATAGGGCATGCTTTGGGGAGGAGGCAGAAGTGGGCAGGAAGAGGCAGGGTGGGGCATGGCCTTGGGGAAAGTGGTGGAGTGGGGGTGGGGCCTAGGGTTGAGCACCCCTGGGGAAAGGAAGAAGCCGGCATCTGTGATGCATCATGAGGGCCTTGAAAGTGAAGAAAAGTAGCCTATGTTTGATATGATAGAGACATGGGAACCGGAGGAGGGATGCTAGGAAAACCATCTTTGCAGCAGCTTTCCGAATGGATATCAGTGGGGCAAGATTTCATTTGCCAGGGCCACAGAAAAAGACATTGTAGGAATGAGATAAGAGCCTGTGTGGATGGACAGGAAAGACTGTGTGGATGGATAGGAAAGGCTGTATCTTAAGAGACATTATGCAGAAAGAATCTGCAAGACTTAGACAGTGAAGGAAGTGAGGACCTAGAGAGAGGTCTGAGTCAAAGATGACACCAAAGTTATGGGCCTGAGTCACAGGCAGGATGGGGGTGTTGTCCACAGTGATCGAAAAGAGGTGTGTTGGGGAGGGGATTAAGAGCTCTCTTTTAGCCATGTTGAATTTAAGCTGATGACTAGACCTCCAGGAGGAGATGTCAGAGAGACAGGCTGAGATTTTAGTTTGCACAGAAGGAGACAGGTCTGGAGTAGAGAGGTAGATCTGTGAGTCATCCGCATACAGATGGTAGCTGATAGTAGATGGTACAATGCCTTGGTTTAAAATGTCACCCTAGATCTGCCACTGTACAGCATATCTGCATGCCAGCTGTGTTTGAGCAGAGGCAGAAATTGCTTCTTAAGTGAAATCCTGGCCCCACTGAAGTCCATGGATGTTTTGCCATTAACTTAAATGGGGCCAGAATGTCACCCCTTGCGTGATCCATGGAATCTAGGATGCGTTGACACAAAACAGCTATGCCATGACAGACCTAACATCCATACTCCACGTATTAAAGATTTCCTAACCATGGCTTCAATTCAGCCAGGTTCTTAAGCACATGCCTAACTTTAACTACATGAGTAATTCCATTGATGAAGATTAGTCAGGTGTCAATGGGACTACTTGCTTAAGTACCTCACTGAATTAAGGCCCCTGCGAAAGGACTCAAAATAGATTGTAACAACTCCTTATCGTTTTCTGGGTAACAGTGCTTCCACCAGGCAATTACCAGAGTGCAGGATGGTTTCTTTCACTACAGCAGGGAATGGGAAGAGTTATATGTAAGAATGATCTCCCAGTACACGCCCCTGGACTACCTGTGTTTTAGTGAAGGATCACAGCATCTTGCTAGCTTGTTTCTGTTATGCAGTGTCCATGTGACACAGAAATGTTTTAGTAAGGCCTCCAGGAAAAGATGGGTTTATTGTGTGCTGCTTCTGTGACAAACAAGGTGTGGTCAAGTTGTTTGAGTACATGACTAGGTGTTAAGAACAACTGAGTTCCAATCCAAGGTCTACATGACTGTCTCACTGGCTCTGAGCAAATAACATAGCCTTTCTTCCCATAACACTCAGTGTTCATGGGCAGCCATGCTCTAAGACACCAATGTGGACATCTCAGAATTCACAAGCAGCTGTTGGAGAAAAACAGAGTTTTTGGTTGGGTGTAGCAAGTCAGATACTTTATTATCTCTTTATTATTTATTATGCCATACGTCTGATGAAGTGGGCATTCACCCACGAAAGCTTATGCTCCAATACATCTGTTAGTCTTAAAGGTGCCACAGGACTCTCTGTTGCTTTTTACAGATCCAGACGAACACGGCTACCCCTCTGATACTTATTATCTCTAGCAATTGCATGGAGGGAGAGAGCTAAACAGGTCTCTCCTCAGACAAACAATTACAGCAAGCATTTATACCTTTTGTTACAAACAATAATGTGCAACAGCTGCATTTTGTTCATACATAGGTCATCCTGAGATCTTATTTTTCTCACCAATTTAAACTATAGTCTACATTCCATACTTATCTAACTCAAGGTTAGAACAACTTGTCACACAGTTCTTTCCCACTCGCCTCACACAATCCTCGCTTCTACAAATCTCACCTTATTAGGGTTACAGCTAGCCTGACTCTTGCTAACAGAAGGACTGTTTGCATTGAAATCCCCTTCAAATCCCCGTCAGTTCTTTCTCTACTTCCACACAGCCTATAACAACAAATTGCCATGTCGTTTAATGCTACCCTATAATAAACAAAGCATTGTGCAGTGGAGGAGCTGGGATTTTGGTAAAGACGTATAGGCCAGTTAAAAGCTCCCCAGCACTGCTCTGCTTCAGGTAGCCTTTTCTCCCAGGCAGCTAGGCCCTTCTCCCTCCACAGCTGGAGAGAGACTGACTCAGCTCCTGGCTCACAGCCCTTTTATAGGGCCAGCTGTGGCCTGATTGGGCGTGGCCCCAGCTGTGGCTGCTTCCCCAATCATTCTAGCCTTTTCCCACTGGAGCGGGGTAACTGCGCCACAATCCTAATACAATGTTAATGTAATTCTGACACTTCTCTCATCTGGAAGCATATCAGACACTGGGCCAGATGTGTGGAGTTGTATCAAAAGATTATCCTCCAAGTCCAGCATCATGAACTGAACGCTGCTGTTCAAAAACCTTTGTGCGACGCCATTATCTCCAGGGTCATAGATCCACAGTAGGTCACAGAAATTGCCCTTGAGCCAGTATACCTGTAGTAACAGTGCATATTAGGAAGACACTAATTTACACATATCATACTACAAAGGAAATAATTACATTTTTAGTTACAAATCCAAAAGAAGATTACAATAGAATATATCTACAGCCGTGTTTCTAAGTTACAGAACTTTGCTGTTTGCAATTTTGTTTTCTTCAAAACAACCTCATGTCATTATCCTACAATATGCACAAAAAGCCTTCAAAATGTAATTCAAAGGGCAGGCAGTAACTGCACAATGTGGTATGTATTCTACAGGATGAACTACATGTTGTGTCACTGTTTTCTACAAGTGCTTTTCTTTTAGTGAACATCTGGAGCAATGCGTAGTAACACTTTCCTACTAAGGTTTTTACAATATATATGAAAAGAGTAGCTGTGCCATAACATCCTGCAAATAATAAACAGATTTTTTAAAAAGAAAGTACAAATGTTTCCTTTTCCCCTCAAAAAATTAAAGCAAGGCAGATTTTATTGTATTTTAAACATATAGTACAAGAAATCCTTGGCCACCTAAGAACTTCATGGTTGTTAGAACTCAGAACTACCTGCTGCAAAAGCACACAGTCCTAACACCCCTACCAGAATTGTCTCTGCTGTATCTTTTGCTCTTTACACAACCAACGTAACAGTGATGTCCAAATTACTGTGATTACCACCTATAACATTCAAGGCCTAGTGACCTAGGTTCACAGCTGCTCGGGCAGTGTTCTGGTGGATTCTGAAACATAGGGGACAGTCAGTCAGGGCCATTAGAGGGATCAAAACTATTTAAAGGGCTACTACCCAATTCCTATACATTACAGTCTCAATTACCTTGTGCTTCCTCCACAGTCTGTTTGTTGTATCCACCTGTTGTCCCTCAGCTTCCACATAGATTTTAAGTGTTTTGGGACAGGAACTGTCTTTTCGTTTTGTGTGTCTACAGTGTCTAGACCAGTGGGACTGGGCTCTCTAGGTCCCACCACAATACAAATTAATAAGTACAATAATAATAATGCAGAGTGACTGTTAGCAATAGCAATATAGGGCCTCTGACACCCCATTGAGCGGTAGTTCTGATTCCACTGGGTAGTGGACGGAGCACTAGCCTGTGCATTACAATTGCAGAAGGGACGTTTAGGTTGGACATGAGGAAAAACTTCCTAACTGTCAAGGTGGTTAAGCGCTGGAATAAATTGCCCAGGAAGGTTGTGGAATCTCCATCATTGGAGATTATTAAAAGCAAGTTAGACAAACCCCTGTCAGGGATGATCTAGATAATACTTAGTCATGCCATGACTGCAGGGGACTGAACTAGATGACCTCTCGAGATCTCTTCCAGTCCTATGATTCTATGATTTCAGCTTAGCCACACTAGGCTCCAGGCTTAAGGAGATGTTGACCTAAGACTGATCCTATGCCAATCAAACCACAAGATTACTGTAAAGGATATGCCAGTAGGTGATGTTATGGAACAATAGCTGGCAATATGCCCATCTAGACCACAAGGTTCTGAGCACAGGTTGCCCTGAAAACAGGTTAATTATAGAATCATAGACTATCAGGGTTGGAAGGGACCTCAGGAGGTCATCTAGTCCAACCCCCTGCTCAAAGCAGGACCAATTCCCAACTAAATCATGCCAGCCAGGGCTTTGTCAGCCTGACCTTAAAAACCTCTAAGGAAGGAGATTCCACCACCTCCCTAGGTAACCCGTTCCAGTGCTTCACCACCCTCCTAGTGAAAAAGTTTTTCCTAATATCCAACCTAAACCGCCCCCATTGCAACTTGAGACCATTACTCCTTGTTCTGTCATCTGGTACCACTGAGAACGGTCTAGATCTATCCTCTTTGGAACCCCCTTTCAGGTAGTTGAAAGCAGACAGCAGAGACAAGACTGCCCCTTCCACCACGGCACTGACTGCAGCAGCGAAACACTCGGTACTAAGCACCTCTGCTGTCCCTCAGCTTATGGCGCCATCTTCTGGCTCTCTGGCACATAGTGCAGAGAGAGCGATAACAACATCTACTTTACCTCTGGTGGTACAGGCACCCTCGGCACTGATCATCCTGGCTCCGCAATAACTCCCAGTACCACAACAATTCCTGGTACCACAACAATTACCGCAGATGCCATCTTTGGTACCGAGATCTCTTGGAAAGTAGCAGTTTCACTGACATAAGGACTTTTAGTAGTCACTGTGGCACCGAAATCACCTCTTCTCGGTACCAATATAGCATTGGTACATTCAGCCCCATTACACACACCAACAAACAGATCTGCCCCTCCTTTTTCCAGCGAGGAGGACAGTGAGGAGGGAGATGTTTAGTCCTCACACCACTCTTCACCCATCCAGGGAATGATCAGACCAGATCTACAGGAACAGCCAAGACACCATTCCAGAGGTGGCACACAGGGTGGTATGGGCATCCATGAATGCCACAACCAGTGCCATTCCCGCCATAGTGGCCATATTGGGACCAATGGGCTGCATATAGGCAACTTTATTCCAAGCCTCCCAGTACCTCCAGGGAAAGACAGAGATGTTCCCCATCAGCATCAGAGGCGGGACCCTGTGAGCCCCCCGAGGAGACTTTTGAGGAAACAGAGGAGTCTGTAGATCAGGGGACCACTCCTGCAACTAATACCTCCTCTTCTCCAGATGAGACCATTAGGCCTCCACCTTCTACAGCAGGAGATGATTTTAAGCAATTTCAGGAGCTGTTTAAAAGAATTGCAGACACGCTCCAAATCCCCCTGGAAGAAATTGTGAGTCCCAACATAAGTTGTTGGACATATTACACAGGTCAGCCTCCTCCAAAATTGCCTTTCCCATAAATGAGGCACTCATGGATACCGCCAAGACCATTTGGCAGACGCCTGCAACAATCCCCTCTACTTGTAAAAGGGCGAATAAGAAGTATTATGTCCCATTGGAGGACCTAGAATTTCTATTTTCACACCCCAGGCCAAACTCATTGGTAGTAGAGGCAGTCAATGAGTGGGGCAGGCAACACCATTAGAGAACCACCCTGTATGATAAAAAGTGGAAAAGACTGGAACTTTTTGGTCACAAGGCCTATTTGTCAGCAACATTGCAGTTCAGAATAGCCAACTAAGAAGCCTTGATGGCGAAATACAATCACACAAATTATTCTAAACTGTCAGAAATTTATTGACTTCATCCCTGAAGACAAAAAAGAGCAACTTAGGTAAGTCATCTCTGAAGGCCATCTCCTGGCAAGATCAACTTTTCAGGCATCCTTAAACTCAGCAGACTTGGCAGCAAGATCCATCAAAACCACCACAGTGATGCAATGGGTCTGTTGGATCCACTTCTCTGGATTCCCAAAGGAGGTGCAATCCACTGTAGAGGATCTTGCATATGAAGGGCCAAAATTATTTGTAGGTAAGACTGATGAGTACCTCCCCACGTTGAAAGACTCTGGAGTGACTCTTTGGTCTTTAAGCATCTACACACCTGCACAAAAATGAAAATAAGGCAGATATTATCATCACAAGGCTCAAAACCAGCAGCTTACACACTGCCACAGAGGCAGTACAATACCCAGAGAAGGAGGCAAAGACCCACAAGACCTAAGAACATAAGAATGGCCATACTGGGTCAGACCAAAGGTCCATCCAGTCCAGTATCCTGTCTACCGACAGTGGCCAATGCCAGGTGCCGCAGAGGGAGTGAACCTAACAGGTAATGATCAAGTGATCTCTCTCACCTAGGCCACTCCCATCTCAACCTCCTACGTCACAACAACCTGGATCGAAACATCAAATTTGAGGGTTTGGTCAAGGGCCCGAGAGACCTCCCCCAACTCCAGTTGCTGAAATCACTTTCTACCAACCATCCCTTTACAGACTGTTTGACACCATTCTACCCAGCATGGTGAATTATTATTTTGGAAAAATGGGTGCTGGAAATTATCACAACCAGTTATTCCATCCAGTTCAACTCCATTCCCCTCATGCACCATCTCTCCCCATCCCTCTTCAGGTACGCCTCTCATGAGCATCTTCTGAGACAGGAAATAGGCCATCTCCTGCAATTGGATACAGTACAACGCAGGGGGAAGGGCTTTTATTCCCATTATTTGTTAACCCAGAAAAAGATCATGGGTTGGAAGCCCATTCTCAATTTGAGAAACCCAAACAAATTCGTCAAAACACAATGGTTCAGGATGGTTACCTTATCAACCCAGCACTGGAGTGAGAGGACTGGTTTTCGGCCCTCGACCTGCCAGACACATACTTTCATGTCACCATACATCCATCACACAGGCGGTTTCTCTGATTTGTTTTGGGACAAGATCACTATCAGTACAAGGTACTGCCCTTTGGCCTTTCCACGGCCCTCCGAGTCTTTTCCAAAGTTCTAGCAGTGGTGGTGGACCAACTGTGCAAGCACGGGGCCATGATATACCCATATTTAGATGACTGTCTACTCAAGACCTCCACTCGGAAGGAAGCCATCGAAGCCACACAAAAGACAATGTCACTCTTTACAAAACTCAGTCTCCAAATAAACATTTAAAAGTCAATGATGACATCAGTACAAGAACTAGAATTCATTGGCGCTCACCTAAACTCATTGGAGGCAAAAGCTTCACTACAGCCACAGAGTGTTGCCATCCTAGTGAATCTGATCAACTCTACAGTCAACAGTCCACAAACGTCTGCCGGGAGTTGCCTCCAACTATTAGGCTACATGACGGCAACTATCTACATTGTAAAACATGCCAGAGTACGCCTGCACTGCCTGTAAGGGTGGCTCAGGACAGTGTACATTCCACACAAATACAGTCTAAGCAAGCCTTTCAACATACCACGGAAGGTCAAGGACTCGCTACACTGGTGGCTGCTGGTCTGGTGCATCTATTCGCCAGTAGTTCAAGAAAGCTCTCTGGCCATTCAATGCCTGTCTATGAGAGTGACCAAGTCATCGTGAGAGGAAGAGTCATTTTGGCCAACCCAAACTTTGACCAACTTTGTAGGTCTGGCAGTAATCCTCTCGCGAAGCTGTCCAAAAGCAAGAGGTCTATGTCTTTTTCTGTACTGTGGGTCTCAGGACATAGCCACTTCCACATTAGATTGATCAGGTCAAACAGTTGTGATCTTGGCATTTTGCTCTTCCGCTACTTCCACCGTGGAATCTCTAGGCCCTTACGGCTGTAGTCACTCCAGCTCTTGCCAGTATCTCAGCTTTCAACTGGGAGTTGTCTTTAGCAGCTTGCACTGCCATGTCATAGTAGGCCTTCTGGGCCTCCCCACACAGCACAGGAGTGAGGATATATGGCCCCACTGGTCTCACATAGGGCCACTCTTTCTTTCAGACATGAGGAGATACACCTTGATATCATGTTCTGCAGCTAATTGCTGGTCTTTAGGGATCAGATCCCATCATGACCACCTCCCAGAGTGGTCAGGGCTTTCAGTTGCCTCACTCCCTCCCATAGGGTGGCTTGGTCCTGGGCCACCTGATTCATCAGAAGTTGATTGTTTTTTATCGTATTCATACAGATTCCTGTTGAGGGCCATCTGGACACAGGTAGCCTCTTGTTATATAACAGTGGCCTGTGCCAGTGCCCTCACCACATCATCCATTTTCAGGACTGATGTACCTTAGTGGCACTCAAACTTTTTTACTGGTGACCCCTTTCACATAGCAAGCCTCTCAGTGTGACCCCCCCTTATAAATTAAAAACACTTTTTTATATATTTAACACCTGTGACAGGGTCAGGCCAGATGGCTACAAGAGAGTGGTCGAAGGTAGATACATTAGCTCCAGGTTAAGCAGGTCCCTTTTCCCTGGGTAAGATAACAGGGACTATTCCAGAACACTCAGGAACTTTCTAGAACTAATTAAGGCAGGCAGGCTAATTAGGACACCTGTAGCCAATTGGGAAGTTACTAGAATTAATTAAGGCTAATCAGGACACCTGGTATAAAAAGGCTCTCACTCCAGTTAGTGAGGTGTGCGTAAGGAGCTGTGAGTGAGAGGATGTGCTGCTGGAGGACTGAGGAGCACAAGTGTTAACGGACATCAGGAGGAAGGTCCCGTGGTGAGGATAAAGAAGGTGTTGGGAGGAGGCCATGGGGAAGTAGCCCAGGGAGTTGTAGCTGTCGCACAGCTGTTCCAGGAGGCACTCTAGACAGCTGCAGTCCACAGGGCCCTGGGCTGGAACCCGGAGTACAGGGCGGGACCGGGTTCCCTCCAAGCCTCCCTACTCCTGATCAGACACAGAAGGAACTGACCTGGACTGTGGGTTCTACCAGAGAGGAAGGTCTCTGGGCTGTTCCCCAACCCACAGGGTGAATCTCTGAGGCGAACAAATCCGCCAATAAGCGCAGGACCCACCAAGATAGAGGAGGAACTTTATCACACACCATTATAAATGCTGGAGGCAAAGCAGGATTTGGGGTGGAGGTTGACAGCTCACAACCACCCATATAATAACCTCATGACCCCCGAGGGGTCCTAACCCCCAGTTTGAAAACCTTGATCTACTTCATGGCTGGGATAGTCCACTGCATCAAATCCCACCCCAGACACCATATGTGGCAAGGTGTAAGACCCAGCAGGGCTAGGACCATAGAGGCTCTGCACCACTGACACCTCCACAGGAGACCTGGGCTGGGCAGCTACAGGAGGCCCCTGTGAAGTCAGGTTCAGCAGGAAGTAACTCCCAGTAGGGCTGGAGTGGCGGCCCCTCACAGCCCGCTGATTGGCCGATACCAGTATATAAACCAGGAAGCCATGAAGGGGAGCCGTCTGAGCAACAACACAGACTGAGTGCCTGCTTCTGCTCCAGACTCTGCTTGTGATAGACCCTAGACTCCGGCTTTTGACCCTGGTTCATCCTCGACTTCGCTATTTGATTGCTGTCTGTAACCTCGCTCTCAACACCAATCTCCTGGTAACCAGACCGTGACACCTCTGGCCTGTCTCGGACTCTGACCTCCTGATATCTGACCTGGCCTGACTGCTGACACCTGCTCTGACCACTAGGTCAGACTGCCCACGTTCTGGTCATGACACAGAGAGAGTCAACATCTTCCTCACTTAGCTGCTTAAATTACCAAACTTCCTCTGGGGTATGATAAAGGACAAATTTTAGTTAGCTCTGACTGGATACTGATGGATGGGCTGTGGGTTGATAGATCGACCTCTGACTTCCTTGGTAGCTGAGGGAAAGGCGGTTGGCAGGACAGGCTGTCTTGGAGGACAGGGCAGGACTGGTGACTTTGCTGCAGGGGGCTCCATTTTTAAGCCTTCGTAAAAGGGTGGGAATTACAGGATTGGCTTCATCTCTTAGCTCTCCCTAGACCTGCCTCCAGCTAGGAAGAGTATATAAAAGAATCCTTGAGGGCTTGCTGCCATGGAAACAGATTAAGATGATGTTTGCTGCTGGTGGCTGAGTTGAGGGAATATTTCACAGTTCCGGCGAGCTGGGTGTGGGTTCAGAGAGACCCCTGGGTTGTCCCAGTGCATGACTCAGGTCCCCTTTTGCTTTGGGGTATTGTATGTAGTTGCCCAAGGCACTACCTTGTTGTAACAAACGGGGGGTTGTGTCCTCACCACTGCCCTCTGTTGGATGGAAACAGAACTGCTCAGTCATGTGTGTGTCAGCCTTTCTACCAGAGACAGCTCAGGTGTTGGGCACCCAGAAGCAAAGGCGCCTTTTGAAATGTCAGCACCACTTGTCCAAGGTCACACGGCATGTTAGTGGCAGATCTGAACCCAGGACATGCAGCTCCCAGTGCCAGGTTCTAATCACTATACCGTGCACCATTCCCTGAGCTTGTCATGAATCTTTTGTCTGCAGTCAATAGATTCCATCATCATGATATTCCACGACACAAAGGTCTATAATATCCCAGGTCCTCTGTGTTCCTGTTTTAAAAGATAGGTACTATGTTTGCCCTTCTGCAGTCTTCTGAGATCTCACCACTCCTCCAGGAGGTTTCATAAATAATTGTTAATGGATCTGAAATTGCTTCAGGTAGTTCTTTAATTACCCTAGGATGAATTTCATCAGGTTCTGCTGACCTGAATACATCTAACTTACGTAAAATATTCTTTAACCCATTCTTTCCCTATTTTGACTTGTATTCCTTCCCTCTTGTTAATATTAATGGTGTTCAATATCTGGTCACCATTCACTTTTCTAGTGAAGACTGAAGCAAAACAGGCATTAAACACCTCCGTTTTCTTGATGTGATCAGTTAGTAACTCTCCTTCCCCGCTACGTAGAGGACCTACTGTTACCCGGGGTTCCTTCAACCCAAAGCTCTTGGTAACTTTTACTCTGTGCGAGGTGGTGTCAGGAAATAAATCAGGGGAGACATGGCCGTCCGACCGATAGGGGCTTTCACTTAAAGCTAAACTTTACTTAGGGTATGTCTACACTACGAGAGTAGTTCGATTTTACTTAAATCGAAAATGTGGAATCGATATTACAAAGTCGAACGTGTGTGTCCACACTAAGGACAGTAATTCGACTTTGTGAGTCCACACTAACGGGGCAAGCGTCGACATTGGAAGCGGTGCACTGTGGGCAGCTATCCCACAGTTCCCGCAGTCCCCGCTGCCCATTGGAATTCTGGGTCGAGCCGCCAATGCCTTCTGGGTAAAAAAATGTGTTGAGGGTGCTTTTGGGTAACTGTCGTCATCCGACCGTCACTCCCGCCCTCCCTCCCTGAAAGCGCTGGCGGGAAATCAGTTCGCGCACCTTTCTGGTCAGTGACAGCGCGGACGCCACAGCACTGCGAGCATGGAGCCCGCTGCGACCATCGCTGCAGTTATCGCCGTTGTCAACACCTCGCACCTTATCATCCACCTTTCCCAGAGGCAGATGCTGAGAAATCGGGCGAGGAGGCTACGGCAGCGCGGTGAGGACCTGAAGTCTGAGAGTGGCACAGACCTGTCACAAAGCACGGGACCCCGCGCCGAGGACATCATGGTGGCAATGGGTCATGTGGATGTTGTGGAACGGCGATTCTGGGCCCGGGAAACAAGCACGGACTGGTGGGACTGCATAGTGCTGCAGGTCTGGGATGAATCACAGTGGCTGCGAAACTTTCGCATGCGGAAGGGGACTTTCATGGAACTTTGTGAGTTGCTGTCCCCTGCCCTGAAGCGCAATGACACTCGGATGCGAGCAGCCCTGAGTGTCCAGAAGCAAGTGGCCATAACCCTCTGGAAGCTTGCAACGCCGGACAGCTACCGGTCAGTCGCGAACCACTTTGGCGTGGGCAAATCTACTGTGGGGGTTGTTGTCATGCAAGTAGCCAACGCAATCGTTGAGCTACTGCTCTCAAAGGTAGTGACCCTGGGAAACGCGCAGGTCATCATAGATGGCTTCGCCGTGATGGGATTCCCAAACTGCGGTGGGGCTATAGATGTAACTCACATCCCTATCCTGGGACCGGAGCACCAGGCCAGCCAGTACATTAACCGAAAGGGCTATTTTTCAATGGTGCTGCAAGCACTGGTGGACCATAGGGGACGTTTTACAAACATCAACGTCGGATGGCCGGGCAAGGTTCATGACGCTCGTGTTTTCAGGAACTCTGGTCTGTTTAGACGGCTGCAGGAAGGTATTTACTTCCCGGACCACAAAATAACTCTTAGGGATGTGGAGATGCCTATAGTCATCCTCGGGGACCCAGCCTACCCGCTAATGCCCTGGCTCATGAAGCCCTATACTGGCGCCCTGGACATTGAAAAAGAACTCTTCAACTACCGGCTGAGCAAGTGCAGAATGGTGGTGGAGTGTGCTTTTGGCCGTCTCAAGGGGAGATGGAGAAGCTTACTGACTCGCTGTGATCTCAGCGAAACCAATATCCCCATTGTTATTGGAGCTTGCTGTGTGCTCCACAATCTCTGTGAGAGCAAAGGGGAGACCTTTATGGCGGGGTGGGAGGTTGAGGCAAATAGCCTGGCTGCTGATTACGCCCAGCCAGACAGCCGGGCGATTAGAAGAGCCCAGCGGGACGCGCTGTGCATCCGGGAGGCTTTGAAAGCTAGGTTCCTGAGTGAGCAGGGTAACCTGTGACTATTAAGTTTGTTTACAGAGAAGCTGAACCTGCCCCCGTTTCTTTACCCAGTAAATGTTCACTATCCTCTCCAGTTACATACCCCATTCACCCCGTTCCCCCCCTTCCAACACACGTTTAAAAATAAAATCACTTGAATTTTGTTAATGAACACCGTTTTCTTTATTACTGTTTTCTCGGTAAAGTGTTGAAGCTGGGACGCAGACTGTGGTGGGGAGCGGGTGTAGTGTGGTGATGCAAAGGACGCTTCTAAACTCCAGGAATGACAGGCTCCGCACTGGTGGACTGGTTGTTTCAACGGAGCCTGCCACCCCTCCTGTTCGTGACTCTGTGTGTGGGGGCTATGTGACTTTGTGGCAGGGGGAGGACGGTTACAGATCCCCTGCTGCGTGGCTCTGTGATCCAGGATAAGGACCGCTGCATAAGATCTCTAACTGCCCGGGCCAGGAGATCCAGGAACCATGTGTCTGCCCCTCGGGATCCCTGCCCCAAAAGGCCCACAGGATCATGGCATCCCCTGATGCCATCCTGGCCAGGCTTGTGCCCACGGCGGTGGTCAAGCTGCAGGATCACGTGGCTCAGAAATGCTCGGAGATCCAAATTAAGGCGTTTCCTAAGATGGTGGGAGAGTCGCACAGAAATGCTCCCCTCCTGAGAGAGACTGCCCTATCTGGGCCACTCCGCCCCCCTAGGGAGCCAGGCAAGCCCAGGACAGTGGCAGTAACCTACTCGATGAGCAAACCCCACAGTATTTTGGACGCTGCAGGGATCCTTAGCTTAGGTAAAAGAAGCGTTGCTGTAGCGTGAATGGGGAAAGCTAAAATCACAAAAGAGTAAAGTTCAGCAAGAGAGAGAGAAGCAACCAACTTAACCATAAAAGTTATTTATTGAATAATAGTGATAAATACACAAGGAGGGCTAAACCAACATAACATACATCATTAAAGGCTAATACCTAAGGTAGAAAGGAAAACAGAGAGAGAAAGAGGGGGGATCTCACCCACTCCATGAGGCTTGAACTGGTCGGGGTTCCCAGATGATGGTGGTAGCTGAGGGCCCTGAATGCTGGAGACAGGCAGAGCCCCCAGCACGATCGGTGAGAAGATCGAGTTCCAGTGGAACTGATGCCTAGTTTGGATCTAAGCATCAGAACCCTGACTAGAGGGTGAGTAGGGATTTTTGTAGAGAAAATACAATGGTTGAAGGGAGAACACTAGATTTGTTTATAGGTAAACTGATGACTCAAGGGTTTTCTTTAGACTAGACAATAGGAGCTGATCACTCTTGGCTATGGGGGGTGTTTTCTTCCAGGGAGCTCACAATGCAACTAGGCTGCTTCAGTATTTGGATATCAATTAAGGATTCATTACTAGAATTGGTCTGATAACTGCTGAGCTGGGTGTGTGTGCAGGCGTAGGTTCATTAGCATCTGGAGCAGAGATTCCCAGGATGCAGTGCTTCCCTGCTTTTTCTGGTCCCAGAGTTCAGTGCGGTTCTCTGTTCTCCATTCTGTATGTAAACTGAGATGTCTTCCTGTCCCATTTTTCATGCAGATGAGGCGAGGGGAGTTGTCTCTGCTCTCCATTCTGTATGCTAATGGAGATGTCTTCATCATTTGATTTTTTTTTCCATGGTGAGTTTCCGAGACTCCAGGCTAGGCTTGGAGCGGCAGAGAATCCCATTAAGTGTATTTGGGAAGGATAATAGCCAGTGTCCCTCTGTCCATTGCCCTTGTAGTAGGTTAGGAGGATCCAACCCTGGGAAAATAGCTGTTGTGTGATGCAATCTGGCCCATTCTAAAGGCAGAATAAATGTGCTCTTATGAGTACCAGGCAGGGATGGGTTAGCAGGATCCAAATATGAGGGTGACTCCATCAGAGACGGGGACATCACCCCAGCCCTGCCTTCAGCTTTGTTGTCTGAATCTTCAAGTGGGAGAGGAAAGTTCCCAAGAGCTACATCCAACACATCCCTGGCAATTACCATATTTATCCCAGTGCTTAAACACTCTTCAATTTCCATCGATAATTAAGGTTCCCTCGTTTTCAGTGGTATTCCCTCGGCCCTTTGCATAGGTGTAAAGAACAGTGCAAGGTGCAAGGCAGCGGAGAATAATGCAACTAGAAGTAACCGCATGAAAGTAAGAGCAGGAAAATGGAAGCAGAATCACAAGAAAAACTGCCTAGACAGCAAGATTCCTTGGACTGGAAGAGCACTCAGATACCAGAGCAATGAGTGGGATAATACAACCTAAATAGAATCGGTAGTTGAGACACTTAGAAGTGGAGGATGGATTAGATCACTTAAAGTTGCTACCCAATCTCTGTGATTCGTACATGGCGTTCTATACTCCCTGCCCTGCTCTGTTGCAGTACACTGTTGAACCACTGCTATGTTGCACCCCAGAGATGGTTGTGTTTCCAGGGTAGGCAAAGAGCATTTGGGGTAAAGCACTACCTTAAATTTCTAGATGTCTCAGAGGACATCTGGCATCTTTGGATGATAGTAATAATAATCCCCAGCTCTCGTATAGCGCTTTTCATTCGCAGATGTCAAAGCGCTTTACAAAGGAGATCAGTATCCTTATTCCCATTGTACAGATGGGGAAATGGAGGAACAGAGAAGGGAAGTCACTTGCCCAACCTGGTTAAACAGGGCTCTAGTGGAAGGTGGAGGAAGGCCAGGTGGCCTGCTTAGAAAAGCCTATGGTCCCAGGATATCTGTACGATTGCTGGTGTATGACCAAAGGGATTGCACTGTAAAACATCCTTAAAGCTTGCAAGGCATTTCAGGATGAAAGGTGTTATGAAAATGCAAAATATTACAGGAGGCAGCATATCCACACGGGTGTTTTTTGTTAAAGCTCTTGGAGTTACCCTGGATTTTCTCTGAGAGTCAGATCCGGTCTAAACTCAGGGAGCCAGCCTCAGTGACAATCTCTCAGTCGGGACATGATCCTGCACAATGGGAGTCTTTCCACTGACTCCAATGGGCTTTGCATCAGGCCCTTTGCATGTGAACTAAAACTCATTGGGCCAGATCCCCTAATGGTGCAAAGTGGCGTAGGTCCACTGATGTGCCAGCTGAAAAGTCCGTGGAGCCCTGCTGATTCACGCCAGCTGAGGATCTGGCCCCATTGGCTCAGGACGGAGGAGATGGTTTCCTTTCCACCATATGATTTATACTCCATGGCAACACGGGCGAAAAGGTTCAATGGTAAACGTAAAATATTTTAAGAAGTTGGATCAGGGCTTTCATGATGTGAAAAGGTACCTTCCCGCCCCCCTCCCTTTGCCCCTGCCCACAGCAGCTGGTTTGTATTTGGTTATAAATTTATGGCCCCTTTTGTGTTCTTAATCCTCTCGCAAACTATATTGAAGCCTCAGACCTTTCTACTTGGTGCTAATAAGCTCAACACTTGTGTGCCTCCGAGGCAGACCATTAACTGTGGTGTGGTAATGAATGCTGTAGTTTCGGACACTGGAGCAGTGAGACAAAGCAGGCCACTTGGCTTATGCCACAGTTTGCTTCCTCCAGAACTCCCAGGGTCTGGGACTTGGGGGGATGGGGAGGGGTTTAAGCCAGCTGTGTCTGTTTTTAGGACTGCCATGCTGGAACAGACCAAGAGTCTATCTAAACTAGGATCCTGTTATCAATACTGAATGTTTCAGAAGAAGGTGTTACCCTTCACCCCATGCACACACCATAATGCAACTACCTGTACAATACTACCCCATGCAAGAGAAAATTCCTTCCTGACCCCAATTGGATGACCTGTCTATGCCCTGAAGCATAAGAACTGAGAGCCTTCCAAATTTTATTTTTATTTTTATTTTTTTTTTGCTAGCCAAGTTTGGCTGCAGAAACTATTATTATTCATAGAGGCGTGTGATTCATGTTACTTACATTTCCTTATTGATCATTCACATTTTACAAAGCACAAACCCATTTCCCCTAAACCCCACCACACAGCAGATTTTTCTCCTCAACTCTTACAGGTAAATATGGATTTCAGGTCATGTCCTCCCAGGACCCAAATCCTTTGCCAACCCTAAAATACATAGGGCCAGATTCTACATTAGCATATGCTGGTATAAATCCAGAGCAACTGCATTCACTTCAGTGGAGTTGTCCAGGTGTAAATGAGAATAGAATTCAGTCCATAATATTTAACTATTTAAATATATAATAGTGCCCTCTCTACATGGCACGTAGGATACAGCATTCAGTTCTGAGTGGTTAGGAACCGGAGAGGGGCCAATACATTAAAGGGAATTGAGTGAAGCGTAACAAAAATGAGCAAGGGGCTGATTTATTAGAAGCCTCGAAACAGCGTGAATGTCTGCAGTGAGGATGACCAAGATTGGGGTATGACATCAGTCTGACAAGTACTTCAGAGACTGAATTGGCTCTCCAGTCTGGGAGGGAGGGGGAGCAGCGGTGCGCGAAACAGCTGTTTCGCGCGCCGCGGCCGCTCGGGATCTCCCCCTCCCTCCCAGGCAGCAGCAGCGGAGGTGAGCTAGGGCGGCCGCGGCACATTTTTAGGGGCGGCATTCTGGCGCCGGCCATGCCGCCCCTAAAAATGTGCCGCCCCAAGCACCAGCTTGTTTGGCTGGTGCCTAGAGCCGGCCCTGGTTAAATCCTCTCTCAATGTGAATCTGAGTAAAAAGAAAGTCAATGTGTTTATAGAGAGGCAGGGAGGCTGAGGCTAGGTCTACACTACAGCGGGGTTCCGACCTAAGATACGCAACTTCAGCTACGTGAATACCGTAGCTGAAGTTGCGTATTTTAGGTCGGCTTACCTGGCGGTGAGGACGGGGGAAAGCCGACCGCTGCCGCCGACTCCGCTGCCGCCTCTTGTCGAGGTGGATTTCCGGAGTCGACGGCAGAGCAATCAGGGATCGATTTTACCGCGTCCTCACGAGACGCGGTAAGTCGATCCCCGATAAACCGATTGCTACCCGCCGGATCGGCGGGTAGTGAAGACGTAGCCTGAGTAA
>NW_020665309.1:30736-31196 GCF_002925995.2 Terrapene triunguis
CCCCCCCCCCCTTCACTTCAGAGGACTTTTTGGAGGCGGGGTGAACGTCTAGGCGGAGCGGGCGAGGTTTGGCTTCAGTCCCAGAAAAGAGACAGCCGGGGAGGGTTGTAGAAGGATCAAACTGAGTTTTTCATTTTCCTGTCTGCTGGAATCCACACCTACAACAAGGAGATCAACAAACAAGCGCTCAGCCATGTGGGGGCATCTTTCCCAGCCCTGGGCTGTTGCAGCGGCTTTCACCTGGAAAGGGCCAAGGGGGGGTGACTGGGGCATCACTCCTTGTGTTTATTGCTTCACTGATTTTATTTTTGAATGAGATTTTTCTTTCCACCGGGTCTCATTGACACACACCCTGCCGCAGCAAGAGGCGATCCCAGGAGGAGCTCTACAATTGATTTACACCAGTGTCTCTGGAGATCAGCCAGCTTCCCCACTCCCCCCAAAGACTTTAAAATTACTC
>NW_020665310.1:0-5282 GCF_002925995.2 Terrapene triunguis
AAAAGGATTTGGAGTCTCTGTACACAGAGAGCTGTTACCCTTCCCTTTATAGTTATGACACGCCCCCCAAATCACAGATAGTGCTGGACGTTCGGTTCCACACTGGCTGTGATTTCTTCCTGGAGTTCTAGGAGAAAACAGAGTTAATAAGACACATGTACCTTTAGACATATTACTGATTATATAAAAACTAACAATATGTTTCATTCCAAGAACAATTGTTAACCAGTTAACTCTGGGAAACTTTCCCGGGAGAGTGCATCAGCCACTTTGTTAGAAGCGCCCGAAATGTGTTGTATTTCAAAATCAAAATCTTGGAGAGCTAAACTCCATCGAAGAAGTTTTTTGTTATTTCCCTTGGCGGTATGAAGCCACTGTAGCGCAGCATGGTCTGTTTGTAGTTGGAAACGCCGTCCCCAAACATATGGGCGTAGCTTTTCCAGCGCGTATACAATGGCGTAGCATTCCTTTTCGCTGATTGACCAGTGGCTTTCCCTCTCAGACAGTTTCTTGCTGAGAAACACGGCAGGATGGAATTCTTGATCCGGTCCTTCCTGCATTAAAACTGCTCCCACGCCTCGCTCGGAAGCATCTGTGGTTACTAGGAACGGTTTGTCAAAGTCTGGGGCCCTTAGCACAGGGTCAGACATGAGTGTTGCCTTAAGCTGGTTAAAGGCCTTTTTGACACTTATTAGTCCACTGAACTGCATTTGGCTGTTTCTTTCTGGTTAGGTCTGTCAGCGGGGCGGCGATTTGGCTGTAGTGTGGTACAAATCGCCTATAATATCCGGCCAAGCCTAAGAAGGATTGGACCTGTTTCTTTGACTTTGGAACCGGCCACTTTTGGATAGCATCCACTTTGGCCTGTAGGGGATTTATAGTTCCTTGACCCACCTGGTGCCCCAGGTACGTCACTCTGTTTTGGCCTATTTGACACTTTTTAGCCTTAACAGTTAGTCCTGCCTGTCGGATGCGCTCGAAGACTTTTCCCAGGTGCTCCAGGTGTTCTGTCCATGAATCAGAAAAAATGGCCACATCATCGAGGTAGGCAACTGCAGATTCTCCCAATCCCGCTAGGAGACCATCTACAAGTCTTTGGAAGGTGGCGGGTGCATTTCGCAACCCGAAAGGGAGTACATTGAATTCATACACCCCTGCCTGGGTGACGAAGGCGGACCTTTCCTTAGCGGGTTCATCTAGTGGTACTTGCCAGTACCCTTTGGTTAAGTCTAAAGTAGAGATGAATTGGGCATGTCCCAATTTCTCCAATAGCTCATCTGTGCGTGGCATTGGATAGTTGTCAGGACGAGTTACAGCATTTAGCTTACGGTAGTCCACGCAAAAGCGTATTTCCCCATCTCGTTTGGGAACTAGAACCACTGGAGATGCCCATGCACTGGTAGAGGGGCGGATTATACCCATCTGTAGCATGTCCTGGATCTCCCTTTGTATAGCCGCTTGGGCATGAGGTGACTCCCGGTAGGGTGGGGTTCTAATTGGGTGAGCATTACCTGTGTCAATGGAGTGGTATGCCCGTTCGGTCCGTCCTGGAGTGGCTGAGAAAATCGGTGCAAAGCTTGTGCACAGCTTCTTGATCTGCTGTCGCTGCAGACGTCCCAGGGTCGTGGAGAGGTTCACCTCTTCCACGCCACCATTCCTTGTTCCTTCGTAGTAGACACCTGCCGGCCACTCCGCGTCATCTGTTTCCTGGGCTGTAAACTGGCAAACGTTTAATTCTCTGGAATAAAAGGGCTTAAGAGAATTAACATGGTATACCTTAGGCTTTATGTTGGAGGTGGGGGAGGCTATGAGATAGTTAACAGCTCCTAGGCGCTCCTGGACCGTGAATGGTCCTTCCCACGACGCTTCCATTTTATGGGCCTGGAGCGCCTTTAAGACCATGACTTGGTCTCCTACTTTGAAGGACCGTTCTCTGGAATGTTTATCATACCAGGCCTTTTGCTCTTCCTGAGCATCCTTTAGGTTTTTTTTAGCAAGGGCTAAAGAGTGTAGGAGGGTGTTTTGTAGGTTGCTTACAAAGTCTAGAATGTTAGTTCCTGGAGAAGGCGTAAACCCCTCCCATTGCTGCTTCACCAACTGTAATGGCCCCTTAACCTCGCGGCCATACACAAGTTCAAATGGTGAAAACCCTAAACTGGGATGTGGTACAGCCCTGTAGGCAAAAAGCAACTGCTGCAACACTAGGTCCCAATCATTGGAGTGTTCATTTATGAATTTACGTATCATGGCCCCCAAAGTTCCATTAAACCTCTCCACCAGACCATTGGTTTGATGGTGATGAGGGGTGGCAACCAAGTGATTCACCCCCTGAGCTTCCCACAGGTTTTTCATTTTCCCTGCCAGGAAATTAGTTCCCGAATCTGTAAGGATGTCGGAGGGCCACCCTACCCTGGCAAAAATGTCTGCTAATGCCTGGCACACACTTTTAGCCTTGGTGTTGCTTAAGGGTACAGCTTCCGGCCATCGGGTAGCAAAATCCATGAAAGTCAGTACGTACTGCTTTCCTCTGGGTGTCTTCTTTGGGAAAGGACCCAGAATATCCACAGCTACTCGCTGAAATGGGACCTCAATTATGGGTAGTGGCTGGAGAGGGGCTTTAACCTGGTCTTGGGGCTTTCCCACTCGTTGGCACACCTCACAAGACCGGACATAATTAGCAACGTCCTTGCCCATTCCCTCCCAGTGGAAGGACTTCCCCAACCGGTCTTTGGTTCTGTTCACCCCAGAATGGCCACTGGGATGATCATGGGCTAAGCTCAAGAGCTTTACCCGATACTTAGTGGGAACCACCAACTGTCTTTGAGGATGCCAGTCTTCCTGGTGCCCACCAGAAAGAGTCTCCTTGTATAAAAGTCCTTGTTCTACAACAAACCGGGATCGGTTAGAAAAGCTGAGAGGCGGTGGGGTGCTCCGTGCCGCCGCCCAAGCTTTCTGAAGGCTGTCATCTGCTTCCTGCTCGGCCTGGAACTGTTCCCTTGATGCTGGAGACATCAGTTCCTCCTTGGACTGTGGACTGGGGCTTGGTCCCTCTGGAAGCGATGCAGGTGCTGGGGCTGTTTCCACTGACCGTGAACCGCTGTCTGCTGGTGCACTATGTGGTATCTCAGGCTCTGGCTGAGCCTCTTGGGTAGGGTTATCTGCTGCTTCCGCCAGTTCAGGCTCGCTGGTGCCCTCTGGCATTGGAGTTGTAGACGGGTTTGCAAGCGCTGGACTCCGTGCCGGCAATGGTTCTGGTGCTGGTTGCGTTGCCAGTTCCGGTTCCGGGACTGGCTTTGGCTGGGTCTCTGGGATTGGATCCACTACGGCTGTTGCAGTCGTTGGCAGGGGATCCGGTTCCACCACCTGTGTTTGGGTCTCCGGTAACACAGACGGGGCTCTGGTGGACGGCTCAGGAACAGGGATGGGGGTGAAAGCTTGCTTAGCCTGGCTGCGGGTGACTATTCCCACCCTCTTGGCTAGCTTCACATGGTTGGCCAAGTCTTCCCCCAGCAGCATGGGGATGGGATAATTGTCATAGACTGCAAAAGTCCACATTCCGGCCCAGCCCTTGTACTGGACATGCAACTGGGCTGTAGGCAAGGTTACAGACTGTGACACGAAGGGTTGAATTGTCACTGTAGCCTCCGGGTTGATGAGTTTGGGGTCCACTAGGGATTGGTGGATAGTTGACACTTGTGCCCCAGTATCCCTCCAAGCGATAACCTTCTTTCCGCCCACTCTCAAGGTTTCCCTTCGCTCCGAGGGTATGAGAGAGGCATCTGGGTCTGGGGATCTTTGGTGTGATTGGGGTGTAATGAACTGTAATCGGTTAGGGTTCTTGGGGCAGTGAGCCTTTATATGCCCTAGTTCATTACATTTAAAACATCGCCCTGCTAAGGTATCACCGGGGCGATGTTGGTTGATGGAGACTGGTGTGGTGGGGTGAGAAGGCGTCTGGGGTTTCCCTTGGGATGTGGGTGGGGCCTTGGGTTGTCCCCGGTGGTAAGGTTTTGTTTCGGCTTGCCCCTTCTGATATTCGCTCCAACTGCTACTAGCTTTTTTCTTTTCTGTCACCTCCACCCATTTGGCTCCAATCTCCCCCGCCTCGGTTACAGTTTTGGGCTTCCCATCTAGGATGTACCTTTCTATTTCCTCAGGAACACCCTCTAAAAACTGCTCCATTTGCAATAGGAAGGGCAACTCTTCCGTAGATTTAACATTTGCTCCTGATATCCAGGCATCCCAATTTTTCCCAATGTGGTAGGCATGTCGGGTAAATGACACATTGGGTTTCCACCTTAGGGCTCTGAACCGCCGACGGGCATGCTCAGGTGTTAGCCCCATTCTGATTCTGGCCTTGTTTTTAAAAAGTTCATAACTGTTCATGTGTTCCTTAGGCATTTCAGCCGCCACCTCTGCTAAGGGTCCACTGAGCTGCGGCCTCAGCTCTACCATGTACTGGGGTGGAGGGATGTTGTATCCAAGGCAGGCCCTTTCAAAATTTTCTAAGAAGGCCTCAGTATCATCGCCTGCCTTGTAGGTAGGGAATTTCCTGGGATGGGAAGTGGTACCTGGAGAGGAGTTGTTAGGATGGTCTGATGCACCCTGCCTAGTCCTTGCTGCTTCCAGTTCCATCTCTTTTTCTTTCAGCTCCATCTCTCTTTTATGGGCCTCCTGTTTGGCTTTTTCTTCTCTTTCATGGGCCTCCTGTTTGGCTTTTTCCTCTCTGTCTCTCAGCTCCATCTCTCTCTTGTGGGCCGCCTCTTTGGCTTTCTCTTCTCTGTCTCTCAGCTCTATCTCTTTTTCTTTCAGCTCCATAGCTCTCTTGTGGGCCTCCTCTTTAGCTTTTTCTTCTTTGGTAGTCATTTTCCTGGTTTTCTTGTGCTGGGTCACACCCCTCTGCAGTTGACTGAAACTGGGATGTACTTAGCTCTGGCTGCTGCTGAGTTAACAGAGACTTTCTAACAAGCTACTCCCGAGGATGTAAAAAGAAAAAAAAAACAATTCAACTTGTAAATTATCTTTACCAGTCAGTCAAAGTTTGCTCCCTTTGAACCCTTCTCTTAACAAAGGACCTCGTTAAAAAAAACTTAACACCTCTGCCTTCAGGCAAGGAGAGATAAGATATGCATCTACCTTCAGCTCTGCTTTCCAAGCAGCTAGAAGGAAAAAAAAATCTCTTACTGGCTTTTGGGTTTAAACAATCTCCACCGCTGCACCACCATGTCAAGGCTGATCCCCACTTTGAACCTTAGGGTACAAATGTAGGGGCCTGCATAAAA
>NW_020665311.1:0-2938 GCF_002925995.2 Terrapene triunguis
CTCTCCCGAGTTACCTGGTAGCTATGCCTAGGGGGGGGTCCCCAACACTAGCACAGTCAGCTCTCTCTTCAATTATGAAGGTCTCTTTTCACCTCCTGCTTCATAGTGAACTCTAAAAAGAATGATGAGACCCGTATGGGAAGATCATGGAAATGCCCATGTATCCCTCACTCCCTTGGCTGACTTTTCCAGGAACGAATTATGCTGTGAAAACCACACAGCCCTTTTACTTTGAATGCTGTCTGACTTCCCTTGCCTTCACTGTTTCAGGATGACTGAAACGCTGAAGGAAGATTCACTGGTAAATTATCAGTTTCCAAGCACCTTTGGGGAAATGGCCGGAGGCCCCATAATGAGATAAGCTCTCACAATAAACAACACTGTGGCACTGTCTAGGTTTTGCATGAATAATACATTACACTGAGGTTTTCAAAGGAGCCCAAGAGAGTTAGCTGCCCAGTTCCCAGTGAATTCCAATGTTTTTAATTGGAATTTAATTATCCGCACAGCTAGGAAACTGCATCTTATTTCAAGGCTGAATTTATCTAAACTCAGTTTCCAGGCACCAAATCTTGTTATGTCTTTGTCAAAAAGGTTCATAAGCCCCTTCCTCGCTATCTGATATTTTGATTTTTTTTTGATGGGATTTTACTGAAAGTGACTTTTTCATGGAAAAAATAATTTGCAATGAAATTTTGCATTTTAATGACACTTTTTTACCCATATTTCTTGTTTCAAAATTAACATTTTTACTATGTAAAAATGTTTGAAAATTGAGGTAAAATGCCTACTTTCCCTATTTTTCCTCTAGATACCTTTCCAGGGAAAAAATAGGTAAAGTGGGCATTTTACCTCAATTTCCAAATACTCTCTCTCTCTCTCTCTCTGTATATATATATATATATGGAAAACTGTAAGAGAAAGGAACACTTTCATTTAAAAAATTACTTTTCAAGTTTACACTGTTAACTATTTCAAGTGAAAATGTTACTTTCTCTCTGTAACATTTTCTCACATTTTGGTAATTGACAAAAGTTGGAGAAGAGTCAGAAAGTGGAGAAAAAAATGCTCTTTTTCCACATTTTATTACTGTTGTCTAACTGACAAATGTAGGAAACAGTCAGAAATGGGGAAACGTAGCAAATTGTTGACAGTGAGGATAATCAAGCATTAGAACAGCTTGCCTAGCGATGTGATGTATTCTCCACCTCTTGAAATCTTTAAATTGAGCCTTTTTAAAATCAGGGCTTTGGAGCAAAGCCCGGAGCTGGAGCGCGGAGCAGCTCCAGAGCAGTGGAGCTGCAGGTTTTTACCTGGAGCTTGCTCTGGAGCCAGAGCACAGCTCCAAAGCCCTGTTTTAAATAGATCCTATAGCTCAACCAGAAGATATGGGCTTTCTGCAGAAATTATTGGGTGTACTTCTCTGGACTTTATTATGCAGGAGATCGGACTAGATGATCATACTGGCCTTAAAAAAGTCTTTCTGGCCTTAAAAAACTCTGAATCTATTACTCTATTTTCCAATTTCCCTTCAGGAAAACTATTTTCCTCAACAGATAAACATCCAATGGGAATTTCTGTCGCAAAAATTCTCACAGGAAAAATTCCCATTTTCTGGCTATCTCCACCCTACTTCATATCCCTACATCAAATCTCCATCCCAGTTCAGATACACCCTCTTCCTCATTTCCCCTATGGTTGGCCATGGTTATATAGGCTCCAATTTTAAATGATGTCCACGCTGCCTCAGAAATTCATGGAAATTGGACATGCAAATTCCCTTGGAAGTTTGAAAAAAACACTCTATAGCGGTACTTTCAGGCAGACCCAAATATAGATGCACACCAGAGTTCCCCTCCCATTCCTCCTTACACACCCTACCTAAAGCTCTGTGCCAATCCATTTGTCTGTCATGCAGCCAATATTCTGTGCATTAGCCATGCAACCAGAGATTGAATCCTAGATTTGATCTTCCTTTTCAGCTAATGCATCATGCATCTGTCCTCCTTGAGTTGTAGCCATGCTCCCATCCAACTTTGGAATGAACCTTTCTCTGGGCTCTCTGAGTGCATCTCCTCAGGTCGCAGGCTTCATGTTGTCATCTCACTTGGGGTGGAACCCCCCAATTCCAAGCCGTTGGTTACAGTACCATGTGTATTGACCATGATTACCCAGCAGGTCCAGCTGCATTCTGGCACCTGCAGATCTTCCTTTTGGGAATCTGTGACCAGTGGTGAATAGAGTGACCCAAAGTCTTTTTTTAATCTTAACAGTAGGAACAAAACATAACATTAGTGAAAACGGGTTTTAAAACAACAAAAGGTCTACCAGCATGCTTACATTACCTTCCATCCTAGTCAGGTCTATTTTACCCCAGTCCCCTAATATTTGCAGTCTGGGTTCACCTTTGCTCCCTCTGCCATCTTTGAGGTCCTGTCTTTTGAAACTCAGATGAAGTTCTTTGTTCTCTCTGCTCATGTGCTTGGACCTGCTGCCCCAAACCAATCTGGTGAGTTCCACAGAGGGTTGGGGGCAAGAGCATCAGTGTGAATGGCTCTTGCATTGTGTCTCTAGTGTTGGCTGGGAGGGGTGTATCTGGTTCCACTTCCTTCCCTTCCTGGGTGCATTTCCTGATGGTCCTCCTTATTTGGAATTAACTCAATCTATGCCTACAGTAGACATGACAATAATCCAGTCAAGATATGGTAACCCTTCCCTCCCACACTTCCAATAAACATAAATATAAAAAATACAGTATTCATAAATTAATACAGGGAACTTCAAATTTCTGAGGGTAAAGCTGTCTTGTAAACTGAGTTCTTTCTATCTGAGCCACTGAGTAAATTTCTGACTCCTTTGGGCCATGTCCTGAGCTGATGTAAATGGATGTCTGTAGACGTTCCGGGGTGGGGCTCGTCCCTTCCAGGGGCGGCTGGGA
>NW_020665312.1:0-2253 GCF_002925995.2 Terrapene triunguis
CAGCTTTATACAGTATAAGTGATACTAGAATCAGGCTTTCTGAAATTATTAAATACCTGGAGGGGTTCACATAAACTTTGATCACCTTTTTAAAGGGAAAACATTACCCACTTGCCAGCACACAGGTATACAGGGAGACTTACAAGTGAAAGAGAGCCCTCTGCAGACGATTGTCCTGGTTAATGGGAGTCATCAAGATTCCAAACCACCATTAATGGCCCACACTTTGCATAATTACAATAGGCCCTCAGAGTTATATTTCATATTTCTAGTTTCAGATACATGAGTGGTACATTTATACAAATAGGATGACCACACTCAGTAGATTATAAGCTTTGTAATGATACCTTACAAGAGACCTTTTGCATGAAGCATATTCCAGTTACATTATATTTAACTCATGAGCATATTTTCATAAAATCATATAGAGTGCAACATCACACAATGGATTTGGCCTGATGTGAGGGGTTCTCTCCAGATGCTGTTTTTAAACCGGTCTCAGAAAATAGCTCACGAACAAGAGAAGCGGCTAAGCAAACCTGAGAGTGACAAATGGTGAACACTTGGGTATCTGGAATGGCAAAGAACCCTTACCATGGGCTTGGGTGCCATGAGGGTTCTCTAAGAGACGGGAAGCATCACCAAGTTAAGGGCTCCAGAGAAACTGGTCAATATTTTCAAACTTTAGGATGCCTGAATTTCAGCCCCTAAACCCACTTTTAAGCAACTAACTAGAAGTGACCTGATTTCCATAGGTGCTGAGCACTCAAAACTCCTAGTGAAATCAACAGGAGCTGTGGGTGCTCAGCTCCTCTTCAGATCAGGCCACGTATAAGTTATTTAGGTGCCTAATTTAAGGCATCTAATTTTCAAAATGTAACCAAAGCCTATTTCATGCCGTTACAGGATGAGTTTTGCTAATAGCAGATATCACTGACTAAAAATCCAACACAAACGGTGAATCAATGGGAATGATGTCATAAAAGGATGACATATCCCCTCTGGCTTGGGTAACAAATGAAGTAGCTGCCCATTGGTTCTCAGACAACCAATCAGAAAGTATGTTTTTTTCTCTGTCTGCACTGAGGTTATAAAAGGCTGCAGGCTCAGACAGGGTCAGCATACTACTGTGGTGATTTCAAGAGGTGGCTTAGCCAAGCCACACTTTGTCAGGCCAGTCATAATCAGGCCAGACCAGGAAGAAATCAAAGAAGGCAAAATAAGAGCAAGAAAACCAAGTGAACAGAGCCAGGAACAGAAGGAAAGAGAGTCAGGCAAGCCAAGCAAAGAAAGACACAGGCAAGTGGAGCCAAGCAAGGAAACATCCACTGAAGCCAAGCAAGTCAAGAAAAAAGCTAGGCAGGCCAATTCCTGAGTAAAGACTCAGGTAAACCAAGCAGAGAAAACAAAAGAAAGCCAAGAAAGTCAAGCCAAGTGTTGCTGGAACACTAGAAGTCTGCAACATGGCTGAGACTGAGTCTGAGTCTGAGCACTCTGGTGAGACCTCAACCGCAAAAGACCCTAAGGCCAAAATCACCCGTTCTTCCCGGGCTGGGCTGCAGTTCTCTGTCAGTCGCATAGACAGATTGCTCCTCAATGACAATTTGCAGACCGTATTGGAGCTGGAGCCCCAGTATATATGGCCGCGGTGCTTCAATAAGTGACTCATGAGATTGTGGATATTGCTGGGGAAGTCGCTGCACGCAGCAAGAAGCGTCGGATTTCCCCACGGCACTTGCAGCTGGCCATTCACAGCGACTCAGAGCTCAAGAAACTGCTGGGAGGTGTCACCATCTCTCAGGGCGGAGTCCTGCACTTAAATCAGCCTGTGGTTTTACCTTCCAAGAAGAGGAATGGCAGGAGAGCCATCAAGAGAAGGATTGCCCCTGCTCCTGTCCCTGTTAAGTGAGAACAGAGCAAAGGGGAGACTGCCACCCCAGATTTGGGAGAAATGACATTAACTTGATTGCAAGGCTCTTTTCAAATGCATCAGTATGGTCTAATAAAAGCAGTTCAAATGCCTGGTCTTCTTTTGTGAATTAATTTCCTCTTTTACTATCCTACAATTTTAAGGGATCATTCAGTTGGTCAGGTAGCTGCATTGATAATATGGTATAAAAGCCTAGAAAGATAGAACTCAATCATTTCATTAAGAAATTTACATCAGAAATTGTCTAAATGGTGTCAAGTATCAGAGGGGTAGCCGTGTTAGTCTGGATCTGTAAAAAGCGACAAAGAGTCCTGTGGCACCTT
>NW_020665313.1:0-5561 GCF_002925995.2 Terrapene triunguis
CCATCTGCTCTCCAAGCTGGTTGTCCATGTGCAGTAGCACGTCTTGGGTCTCCCGAGCTGCGGTCTGGGGCACGCTGGGAGACCTGTTTTCCTGGGGACAGGGGCCATGGTGAGGGCAGGTGTCAGGGTGGAAGCCATGTTGGCTTTGTGGAGCTCTGTTATGAAGGGTCACTTAGTGTCTTTGTGAAAGCCCCGGTTGCTAAATGAAAGGGATGAATTCAGCGCTTGCGATAGGAGCCTCATAATATCTACTCATGTCTTTGAGCTGTACTTTATTGTGCCTAACCCCTAGGAAGCAATGGCAGATGCCCCCCTAGGCCTCTCCCTGTCAACAAGGGTTTGGGCAAAGACACCACGTCTTCTCGTGTTACCGGGAGCGGCGTTGCACTGCTCTGCAGCTTCCTACGTTAGGATGGTCCATCCTGTTACAGACACAGTCTGAGCGCTCCTTGGAGCCCCTCGCTAGCCTCTCTGGCATGCAGAAACATGGCGCCTCCTCCTGACCAATCCGGAGGCTGCAGATAAAATCAGCAAAAAGGGGGTTTTAAAAATGCCCCCTGCCGCTAAACATTCCTGCACGTGCACGTAAAATCTCCCCGCCACCCAAAGAAATAAGCCGTGTGCTGCAGTTTACCTGTCGGTTACCCTGTGAACCGGGGGGCATGCCTGGGTCTGGTGGGGGCAAGGCGCTACTCAGCAGGATCAGGATCTAGCAACCTGGCTTGGAACAGCTGTTTGCCAGATGCCGTCCTGCCTTTCTCCCCAGGAGCCTCGATGTCAGGCGCCCTGCGGTGGGCACAGCGATGGCACTGGCTGCCTAGAGAGGCACCCATATCCCACTGTAGGTCCCCTGGAGATTTGCCTATAGGGGACATAGCATCAAGAGCATTCCCTGAAGGGGGCCCTCTGTGGTGTGTCCCATCTTGGCACCCCCAGGCAGCTGCTCACAGCTGCCAATGATCCTGGGAAGGAGATCCCCCCCCCTCACCCCCCGGCTCTCCCTGCCCAACCACACGTTCCACCTCCCCACCCCAGGTCCCCTCCTAACCCCCAGCCCAATCTACCATTGGCCTGTTGCAGTGCCAGCTTTTGTCCTACCCCGTGTCACCTTCTGCCCCACTGCACTGTACCCGTAGAAAGGCTTAGAGGGTGCCAAGGTGCTGGGGGCCTGGACGTTAATGATCTAGGTGGGGGAGACGTGGGCACTGGGGCTACACACTGCAGTGCTCTGGCTGACGTGCCAGCAGCTTGGCATCCGTTGTGCAAATGAGCGAATATGTATTCAGCACCTCTCTCCATCCGCACCCCTGCATGCTCCTTCCCAGATGTGCATAAGGGAGGAGTCCGGTTGCACCATGACCAGCCAATAGACTAGCCAAACAATACCTCAACCCAGGCACTTGGGAAATGCCCCAGTCCTATATTAACCTCTGCAGGAGCGACCGGCTTTCTCACCCCTTGCAAGTTAACTTCCCTAAACCATCGAGCTGACGGCAGCGCCCAGCCTTCTCCGCAACCCCCTGAAATCATCCCCCTCTTCAAATACCTGGGAGATCAAAGCACAAATTCAGACTCCTGGACGGGCCAAAGATACCCTGGGTTGGATTCTCAGCCTCTTTTGCTCCCTTTACATCACTCAGGTGGGGTAAAGGGAATGTGAAACCGGCCACAAGTCCTCTGCTGGGTGGGGAGTCTCTGGCAGGTGTAGATCCAGCTTAGCCAATTCCTCCCTCTCCCTCTCCACAGCCCCCCGTGCAGGAGAAGGTGAAGGGGAGTGACCATAAGAAGCCGCTCTCTGGCTAGGCCCAGCTGGTCCGTGGTTCTCTGGGACCGTTCGGTGCTAAGATGCACCTTGGAGCAGGACAAGACTCAAGGAGTCCCACAGTTCTGCTACCCCCAGTGTAAGGTGGACAAAACAGGAACTTTGGCCTCCTGAGTGTTTTGGGAAAACAGCCGTTCCAGTCTGGGCCCCATCCTTGCCGTGAAGTTTGCCCCCAAATTTGGCTCAGGGTAAGCAAGGTCACATGGGTGATAAGGGTCATATTTTGAAGGCTTTATGCAGCACTTTCCTGCATTGTAAAGACATTAACTAATCGGTCCTCACGTCAGCCCTCTGAGCTAGCTGTCACTATCCCACTCTGACAGAGGGAAACTGAGGCACACAGCTAGCGGTTGATGGCCTGCTTTTCCAAGGGAATGGCCACCCTCAGCAGCAGAGCAAGGAACTGAACCCAGGAGTTCAGGCCATTTGGGGGAGACTGCCACCCTCGCTCCGCTGCTCAAAACCAACAGCCCCCCGCCCCAAGGTGTCAGAATGGTGTTGCCAAGATGCAGTGGCCCATAGAAGAATGTGCCAGGCCAGGCCCGTTCTTAGTAATCCTGCGGGTGGATTACCCTGGGGGTGCGCAGAAGCCCGAAAACACAGGAAACCAACGGCAAACGTGTGACCCTGAAGGAGAAACCAGCTTATGTGGATTCCTTACCTGCCCTGGCAAACTGAAGTCTAATGTAATTAGCCTTGATGCCAGCCCAGTCTGAGCCCTTTCCTGGGCGCACCAAAAGGACCCTGCTGGCGAGCGTTGTCCTGCACAGAAAAGCATTGAGTAGTTTGCAAACCAGGCTGGATTTATAACCAAGGTGCTTATTAGAATTACTTACGCCTTTGCTTCATTTCCCCCAGCCTGTGCAGACCCCGGGCCCACCTCTGCTGTCCCAGCCTCTCCGGAGGATGCGTTCACCCCTGGAGCTGCGTCTCCCACAACGGCGGAGAGCAGTTTGCTCCGTGCCGGAGTCCTGGCAGCCACAGAGACAGCACCATCTCCTCCGTCCCTGTCCGACATGGCCGCAAACACCACGTTGCCCGGAGAAAGCGGCATTTCAAGCGGCCACGCCAGCCAAGCCAGCGCCTCTTTTCCGGCAGAGGTGAATGGGACCAATGTAAATTCTGCGTCTTCCTCCCCCGAGCCAGGAGCCAGCGGCGGTGAAGCAGCCGAGATCCCTACAGAAGAAGCAGACATTTCGGTCAGCGCCACAAACTCTTTGCACGCCTCTCCGGAAAACAGGACAGTGGCCACGACCCCGGCGGGAGAAGCGGTCGCCACGTTGGCCTTGTTCTACTCCAGCCCAACAGACCCTCGCCCGACCCTCTTCTCACATTCCGAGCTGGAGGGAACGAGATCGGTCCCTGGCGCGTCCTCCGGGGTCACCACCTCCTCTCCTCTCTCCGCAGCTACTGAGGACTGGACAGCCACCCCCGGCACTGGATGGGGGCCAGAGGACTTGGCATCCCCTGGCACTGCTGTGTCCCATGGACCACCTCTTTCTCCGTCGGTGGGAGAGATGGAGTCAAGTCCTGCGGCGTTCCTGTCTCCTGCTGCCTCTCCCGCTGAGGCCCCCGTCTCAGAGACCGAAAGCCCAGGGCAGGATGGAGCTAGTGCTCCGGAATCCCCAGAGCCACCTTCAGAGAGCGAGACAGGACGAGGAACATCCGCACCGGCCGGGGAAACATCCCCACCTGCCTTTGTAGCTGGGTCACTGGGACCCGCAGAGACTGAGGGAGCGGGGCTCTCCCCAAGTGCATTTCCCAGCGTTACCGGGTCCCATCCTCTGGCTTCAGAGAGCGAGACAGTTACTGCCCGTGCAGCTCCGGAAGGAAGAGGGGATGCGGGGAAGTCCGTGTCCGCCACAAAGGAGGAAACCCCACTATCGGTGCTCGATACCCAGAGCCGAACAAATCCCTCGCCCTCCGGCGCAGCGCAGAGTCCGGCTAACACAGAGGCGCTACCGGCAGGAGATCCGGGGGCTTTGTCCAGCGCCGAAACTTCCCCTCGTTCCTTTCCAGAGCCTGGGACGGTGACAGCCAGACCTACGCTGTCCGGAGAAACGGCCCCGTCTCCCGGGGACATCCCTGCCGAGCCGTCCGTTTCAGAGAGGGAAAGTCCGGGATCCTCCTCGGCCGGATTCTCCGGTGCTCCCGGTTCTCCCCAGCCCCCTCCAGACGCTGCGGGAGGGACAGCACCTGTCGCTCCTGGGGCGGGAGAGGAATTGGCAAACTCTGCCCACGCCAGTGTGAAGGGAACGCCCCGCGCCCCATCAGCCCTGGAGTCCGCGGCCCCTGCTGCAGCTGCCGAAGGTCCTGGAGGAGCAACTGTTTCTGGCGGCTTTGCCAGCGGGGTCGCGGCACCCTCCAGTGCCGAGCTAGCAGCCACCGAGGCCGCCACCACATCTCACGCGGGCACCCGGAGCGAAACAGACCCCTCGCCCCAGCGCGCAGAGCCCAGCCCAGCTCCCACGGGCGAGCTGCCGACAGGAGAACCTGGAGCGTTGGCTTCTCCTCAGCCATCCTCGGCTGGGGACACCGCGCTGGCCCCCGCACTCGCAGGAAACGGAGGGGCTACGGCTAGTCCGGTGTCGGGGGTGCCTGGAGAAACCCCGATTTCCAACCCCGATCTCCAGAGTGCAACAAATCCCGCCGTCCCGGAGCGGAGTCCCGGGGGCGCACCAGAGGTGCCTGCCTTGGCCAGCGCCGACGCATCCCCTCCTGCGCCCTTAGGAGACGGGACCGTGCCAGGCAGACTCGCTCCAGCGCGACTAACATCCCCACCTGCCTTTGCCTCTCTCCGCGGAGCCCCGGCTGAGCCTGACACAACGGGCGATGCCACAAACGGATTGTCCGGGGCTCTCGGCGCTGCCCGTCCAGCCCCTGCGAGGGAGGCGTCTGCAGCCAACGAGGGCACGTCCGCGCCCGTCTTTGGAGCGCCTGGGGACCCAGCCTCTCTCCCCGCCATCTCAGACTCACCGGCAGGCCCCGGCGCCGCGGGTTCTGCTCCTCCGTCCGCAGCTGGCGAGAGAGTGACCGTCCCACCTGTAGCTCCAGGAGGAAGAGGGGACGCGGCTGGTTCCGCAGCCGCAGCCAAGGAGGAAACCACCCCCTCTAACCCCGATGCCCAGCACGCAGAGGCGAGTCCGGCACACGGGGCAGAGCCGCCCCCAGGAGAAAGAGGCGCCTGGGCCAACGCTGAGACCTCCCCATATTCGTCCTTAGGGGATGGGAGAGCCGCAGGAATACTCGCGCCGTCGGGGGAAACAACCCCGGCTGCCTTTGCCTCTCCCGGTGAAACCGCTGCTGGGCCCTCCGCTTCAGAGACTGCACGGCCAGGACCTTTGTTTTCTAGTGCCCCGGTGCCCTCCCCCTCCTCTCCCGAGAGGCCGACAGTCATGGGGCCCGCTGGGGTTAGGAAAGACGCAGCCATCTCTGCCAGTGACTCAGGGGTCCCCGCGGCATTCCCAGGACTGGAGGCAGTGACCGGGCAACCACTCACGACACTACGCCTGGCCACCTCTTGTACTCCCGCTGCCACGGGATCCCACGCCCCTTCCCTCCATTCGGAGAAGGGGGAAACGCCCCCGGAAAGGGGGGCTAACCTGGGTTTGGCTGGTGCGTCCCATGTGCCAGCTGCCACCACTCCAGCACCCTCCGGAGGACGGGCAGCGACACCGTTCCCCCTCTTGGGAACAACAGGTATGTCCCACGCTGAGAACTAGTGTCCCCAGGTGGGTTC
>NW_020665314.1:0-4739 GCF_002925995.2 Terrapene triunguis
AACGGGACATTCATTCCTCAGACTTTCCCACCACAATATGGGAAACTAAGGCAAAGGGCACTGCCCAGCATGCTGTGGGGTCGAGTTGACTTATGATCATATGTGTTTGAATGAGGTTGTGGTGTTTTCCCAAACTAATGCTGGGTACCCTGTCCCCTTCAATAGTAGTTCTCTTTGGTTACACACAGACTCCGTGCCTGTGAGTGGGGAAGCCTCTTGGAGGTGCCCGGGACGGTGTTAAGTTTTCCCAGATTACTGGGTGGGGGCTCGAGCTGGTTGTTTGTGGCAGTGATAAGAGGGACCCCTAGATACTGAACCCGGCGCTTGGTGCTGCGACTCCCCCTGGCAGAAGGGTGAAGTTACATTGTGGTAGGCCATGCCTAGAGGCCCCACTCAGGTCAGGGCCTGTGGTATTAATTTGGATGGACTAGATGGGCCAAAGGTGTTAGCTACTCCTGAGGGAATTCTGCGCCAAAAAAATAAAAAGTCTGTGCACAGTATTTTAAAATTTGGCAAATGTTATTTGTCAATAAATAAATGTGGATGCTCCAGTGTGGCAGTGGGGAGCACAGGCCACTGGCCGCACAGAAGTTACAATGGGTTGAAGTCTGCATTGCTGTTGTTGTTAATGTTTCAAATCCCAAGTGGTATTTGGGGTTCAGCCGAAGCCTGTGAAGGTGATGATGTCATCTGGGTCAGTCTTTCTGGCCTGGTCTGCTCAGGACATCTCTGAGGATCAGGATAACGAAGGCCCGGGGTCCCAGGAGATGGTGAGGGTGGCTCCACTAGCCAATTTCCCCCCCCCCCAGTGTTTCTTTAAGGATCCAGGAAAGGGTGTGGTGGGTGGAACAGCCCATCCCCTTATTATTCTGTCCACCAATTAGGCCTGATTTCTGTAGGTGTGTGTGGCCGTCCCTTGCTGCCATCTCCGAGGGAGGCCACACCTCTTTGCCCTCACGCACCTAGAAGGGCAGTCTGTAAAAGGGGGGAGTTAGCAGTCTCTAGAGCTCAGGCCCTCTGGGCTGGGCCGAGCCGCAGTCGGTCTTCAGGACTGAAACCCTCAGACACAGGGCAGAGCAATGAATAGTTCAGGGGCCCAGACCCTCAGGCAGGGCGGGCACCAGCCAGTCTAAAGCTCCAACATAAGCACGGCCATACTGGGTCAGACCAAAGGTCTATCTAGCCCAGTATCCTGTCTTCCGACAGTGGCCAATTCCAGGTGCCCCAGAGGGAATGAACAGACAGGTAATCATCAAGTGATCCATCCCGTTACCCATTCCCAGCTTCTGGCAAACAGAGTTTAGGGACACCATCCCTGCCCATCCTGGCTAATAGTCATTGGTGGACCTATCCTACATGAACGTATCTAGTTCTTTTTTGAACCCTGTTATAGTCTTGGCCTTCACAACATCCTGTGGCAAGGAGTTCCACAGGTTGACTGTGTGTTGTGTGAAGAAATACTTCCTTTTGTTTGATTTAAACCTGCTGCCTATTAATTTAATTTGGTGACCCCTAGTTCTTGTGTAACCCTTCTGCCAGGTGAAGCCAGCAGCAACCAGTGCCGGGTTCAATATCTAGGTGTTCTTTTCCATCAACACAACACAGAACTGGCTCAAGCCCTCACCCAGTAACCTGGGAAAATTACACATCACCCCTGGGCGCCTCTGCGAGGCAATACTTCCCCACTCACAAGCACAGAGTCTGAGTGTAGAAAAGAAACTTTTAATAAAAGGAGGGAAGTAACTCGGCATTAATTTGGGAAAACACTGCAAACAGGATTGATAAGCATAAACCACGAGCAAAAGACCCACCCCCACGTAAGCTGGGCAGTGTCCTTTCCCCCTCAGGTTCTTAAGTCCAGCAACCCAAATGTCCCTTTAACGTGCCCGTCCCTTCTCTGCAACCCACTCACAGTTGCTGTCCTTGGTGAGTGCAGACCCAGAGTTCAAAGGTACATCGGCAGGTTCACCTCCCACCCTGGGTGGAGGTAAGGCGGCACCTTACTCACTCCGCTGCTCGGGCACGTGTCTGCTCGCTGTGCCTCTCCGCCAGCTGCCCTGCTGGCCGGACGCTCTGCTCACCACCTCACCAGCCACTCGTTCGCCAGCCGACTGTTAGCTTCTGCTGCCACCTGCCTCTCTGCTGTGACCTCTGCACATCCATCTCTTAGTGATTTTCAGCTCTTTGCAGGCTGGGCAGAGACACTGCCCCAGCTCAGGTGATTTCAACTCTCAGTGATGGAGCATTTAAAATAACAAAAGAGGCTCCTAATGAAGCCTATTTAGCTTTCTTTGAACAGTGGGGAGGAACAGGTCAAACCAGCCTGGGGACTCCTAGGGAGAGTCCACACATCTCCTGCCTGGGACATCTGTCACACCCCTCTTATGTTCACAGGCTCTGGCATTCAAGCTCCTGGCTTAATGAAGTCCTTTCAGCTGAAGGGGAACCCCTCATTTGCGACAGGTTAAGCACAGTCCTGCTTCCCTGTAGTCCTACAATAATTACATCATTTCGGCAACAGCATTTCTCCACCCCGGCATGCAGTAATAAAGTGATTTCCACCTAACACCAGCCAAAATGGATTACTTTGACACCACTCTATCTACTGAATATCTAAGCATGGCAGGAGCAAACTGTTAGTCTCTAAGGTGCCACAAGGACTCCTGTTCTTTTTGCGGATACAGACTAACACGGCTGCTACGCTGAAACCTGTATTTACATAAACACACCCAACGTCTATCCCCCTCCCAGGTAGCTGTCAGGGAAACATTCATTCAGATCCTGCTTACACATGCCAAAGTCACTGGTACCCCCCCCCCGCTCATTTCCCCCCTTTCCTCTCACAGCAGGGGCCCTATGTGTTGTGTAGGGTCTTGGAAACTCAGCCAGTCACAGTGGATCTGCAGACAAGTTTCTTGAAGCAAACTGAGTGGGGTTGTTTGGTTGTCCTCTCCCAATACCGGGGAAGGTCTGTGAAGAAATCAGAATACTGAGACTGACAGTCCCTGGGGCCAATGGGGAGAGGCCAATGCTCCAGGACAGGCTGATTGACAGGGCGGCCAGGTCAATGAGAGAGTCAGTAGCCCAGGGACCTGTCCTTTGTGTCAGCTGGAGCTGCCTGACCCAGAGCAGGGCTGCGCTAAGGTTCCACCCACCACGGGGTGTCTGGCCATCCCTCGGTGTCAATCTCTGAGGGACGCCACACCTCTTTGCTACAATTTCCAACACACCAATTTTGGTTCATTGGTTTCCGGTCCCACATTTTCTTTTTTACCAGGCATGATCTGAACACAGTCCTTGAGTTATATCCAGGGGGTCCTTTGGTTTGGATTAATTCAGTCTGTCTTTCTTTTGAACCTTTTCCCATCTCACACTTATTAATGTTTCTCTCCTGTCTGGTGATTTGCAGTTACAGAGGAAACACTTAATTACCTTATCACACAGGGTACAGATATGACAAGTGAGATTAACGGAGGCACCAATTTCCAAGGATTTCACAGAGTCATAGACTCATAGAACATCAGGGTTGGAAGGGAGCTCAGGAGGTATCTAGTCCCACCCCCTGCTCAAAGCAGGACCAACCCCAACTAAATCATCCCAGCCAGGGCTTTGTCAAGCTGGGCCTTAAATACCTCTAAGGATGGAGATTCCACCACCTCCCTAGGTAACCCATTACAGTGCTTCACCACCCTCCTAGTGAAATAGTGTTTCCTAATATCCAACCTAAACCTTCCCCACTGCAACTTGAGACCATTACTCCTTGTTCTGTCATCTGCTACCACTGAGAACAATCTAGATCCATCCTCTTTGGAACCTTAGTCCAAACACTAACCACATTCTTAATTCTCATCCCCATTGTAAACATACCAACACACGGGTGACCAGACTGGCTCCAGCTCTGTATTGCCAGTGTTCAGTTGAGGTCCATTCCCACACCCCCCAAGGGCCCAGCTGGCTACAGCCCCCTCCAACCGGTGAGCTCCAGGGGCTGGATGTTGTGACCCCGCCCTCCCCTGGAGGTGCAGAGCTGGGGATGCGTCAGCCTCACTAACAAGGTTCCCTGGAGAACCATCCATACAAGGATCCCCAAGTGCGTCACAGACACTCCTGGCGTTACCCTCTCCCCCTCCCTGAGCGGCAGGTTGGTGTCATTAGCCCCCTGCACAGACTGAGATGGGGAGGGGCTTTCCTCAGGGATGGTCACACAGGAAGCCCATGGTGGCCAAGCCAGGAATGGAACCCAGGAGTCCTGGATCAGTCTTTTGTTGTTATGAATAGTGTTTGATTTCTATAGCACCAGAGATGTGTATGGAACACGTACCCCACTGGGAAGTGTGTGCTCCGTGTCTAGGGTGACCAGAGAGCAAGTGTGAAAAATTGGGACTGGGGTGGGGGCTAATAGGTGCCTATATAAGAAAAAGCCCAAAATATCAGGACTGTCCCAGTAAAGTCAGGACATCTCGTCACCCTATACGTGTCCCTCTCAATGCCTGATCCCAGGAGTCTGCTACAGCTCTCAGCCATGGGCTCTGAGTCCTTTAGCTCCAGCTGTCCAGGATTCTGCTTCCAGCTCTGACGTGGCCTGATGTTTACACAACAGCTAGACATGTCCCTGCTTGGAGGAGCTCAGTGTCTGAGTGGAGAGGAGACCAGGAGGAGATGGGTGGACCAGGAGAGAGAGGAAACTCTGGTTATTGCAGATATCTGGAGGGAGACCACGTCCTGTCCCTTAGCCAAAA
>NW_020665315.1:0-4006 GCF_002925995.2 Terrapene triunguis
GGGAGCAGGACTTGGGGGAATAGGTGGGGTAGGAGGCAGAGCCTTGAGGGAATAGTAAGAGAGGGCACAGGAGCCTCAGGGGACCAGTTACCAGAAATTAGAAAGGTGGAAACCCTATGACTTAATGACTTGTACCCAGACCGATTCCCCAGCTGACAATGCATAGTAAGGACAGGAAAGGGTTTAATGTCTCTCTGACTGCCCAGTCAGTAATTCAGAGAAGAGGCCCAGCACCATGTCATCAGATAGCTCTTTACGGACTCGGTCAGAGAGTCAGGGGATCAGGAGAAAACTTAGGTGCCTTTATGAGTAAAGATCCGGAGCAGCCTGCCCCGGATCTGTTTGGTCCTCATACCATAGATGAGGGGGTTTAGCGTGGGGGGCATCAAGTAGTACACATTGGTAATGAGAACATGGAAATGCCGGGGCACATTCTGGTGAAATCGGTAAGTGAGAGAGAAGAAGAGGCTTGGGATGTAAAAGACTAAGATGGCACAGAGGTGTGAGGTGCAAGTCCCAAAAGTCTTGAGACGGGCGTCCTTTGTGGGAAGGCTGAAGATGACCCTGAGGATCTGGGTATACGACATGACAATAAAAATCACATCCAGACCCATCACACAGAACTGAACAAAGAGTCCGTAGTAACTACTGACACGGATGTCAGCGCAGGCCAGCTTCACCACGGCCATGTGGGCGCAGTACGGCTGAGGGATGACGTTGGTTCTGCAATATGGCCACTGCCTCAACAAGAGGGGATAGGGCAATACGAGTATCCCACCGCGCAGCACTAAGGCCAGGCCAATCTTAGCCACCACGGGGTTTGTCAGAGTGGTTGCATGTCTTAGGGGATCACAGATGGCCACGTAGCGATCCAAAGCCATGGCCACGAAGATCCCAGACTCCATCCCTGAGAAGCAGTGAAAGACATACAGCTGGATGAGGCAAGCACTGAAATTGATCTCTCTGGAATTGAACCAGAAGATGCTCAGCATTTTGGGCAGGATGGACGTAGATATGACCAAGTCGGTGACGGCCAGCATGCAGAGGAAATAGTACATGGGCCCATGGAGGCTCTTCTCCATCTTCACAATGAACAGGATGGTGAAGTTACCCAGGATGGCTATGGCGTACATGACGCAGAAGGGGATGGAGATCCAGACGTGGGCTGCCTCCAGGCCAGGAATGCCCATCAGGATGAAGGTGGAGGGGTTGGTGAAGTCAGTTGTGTTGGAATCTGACATGGAGTAGGGGAGAAGGTGTCCAACTCTGAGGCTGAACGGTGTCTCCTGCGTGTACTGTACGTTCTACTGGCTTCCTGTATGTGCCCAGAGTCAAGGGAGATGGTCACAATACAAATGCCTATATGGAGAGATAATGTTAATATGAGACACTACGTGCACTACTGGAGTGTGTTCTCATGGTTGAAGCAGATTGGTTGCTCTTCACACACTGAAAAATAACATTTTTATTATTCAGAGAAATGTATTATGAACAAATGACCCTATTAATGCCAATTCCATATTTTATATTACTCCATGTGTCAATAATGTCGTGATGTGGGAAATATTAATAGGCACCAGCCGGAAAAATATTAGTGTGGATACTGGTTATGCATTATCGTTCCTTAATGCAATTAGAGCCAGGCTAGAAGGTGCATGCTGTAGGGAGTTGCACACTCACCTGGTGGCTCAAAATCTGAGTGTAGACAAAAAGCAAACCTTTGCCAAGACATGTGCTGGGGAAAACATCCCAACTAGAATAGACCTCAGGGAAAAGACCAGAGTGTCATTTAGAGCAGTTCCATGGAAACACCTGCTCATTTGCAATGGTGGCCAAAACAAAGACAATCTTGGGATACATCAGGAATGGGAGGAGAATCACCTGCTCTGGACACGCGATCAGTTTTGGTCACCCAGTGTCCATAAAGGATACAGCTGATATACAAGGGGTTTATGAGACACTTTGTGCTTCAAAAGGGCTAATTCCAGCAAGCGGAGGCAAATTATCAGCAGAATTGATTAGGAGGGAAAATTTAGACAGAAAAATGTGAATGAAAATTGGGAGTTCTTTAAGAAGACTTTATTAAATAGAAGGCAGAAATCGGGCAGAAGGAGTACTATATAACAAAAGGGGAAAAGGGAAAATAGGAAATAATACAGATTGGAAGTTATGGAAATTAATGAGGGATAAAAATATCATGGAAATATCAATTATTGGTGGAGCTAAATATCAGAAAAAGGAGGTCATTAAGTATATTATGAATGAAAGAAATCCTAAAAAATGTTTAGGATGATTCCTACAGGGAGAAAGGAAACTTGTTTATGTTGGAGAACAGGTAGATGTGTTCAAGAAATAGTTTTGTTCTGCATTAGGAAAGAAGCTCACATTAGGAAAGGAAATACTTTCCAGTCCATTAGCATCAAGAGTTGAACACCAAAATTGTAAACTGACTAATCAATCACACATCTCATTGTGAACCAGAAGTCAACAATCAGGCAGCAGAGGCCACAGAAAGAAAGAAAGAAAGAAAGAAAGAAAGAAAGAAAGAACAGTTCTCTGTTAAATGTAAATTATAAAAAATAAAGGTAATGTTGAAAAAAAAGATTTGACAAGGTAAGAAAATAATGGAAAAGCTGATATTTGATTAGTTCAAAAAAAGTTTGGAATATAATTAATGCCGTCAACAACACGATGGATGGAAAACCGGTCTTGTGACATAAATCTCATTTCATCCCTTAATAAGAGTAGGCTTTTGGCTGATCAAGGGAACCATGCAGATGCAATAGACTTTGATTTCTCGGAGGCATTTGATTTTGTAGGGGAAAATAATGAACACTCCACAATACCAGTGGAGTACATATTAAATGGACTAAAAACTGGCAAACTGACAGATCTCAGAAAGCAGATTCAATGGGCCACTGTCAGTGAATGGAGGCATTTCTAGTGGGGGTTCTGCAGGGATCAGTTCTAGGCCTGATGCTATTCAATATTTTAATCAATGATCTGGAAGCAACTAGAAAATCACTGCAGATAAAATTGTGAATGACCCAAAGATTGGTGTAGTGGTTACAAAGAGGAGGCTAAGGCAGGCATACCAAGTGGTTGGGAACATTTGATGAGCTGTGCCTATGCAAACAAAATGTTCTAATACAGTCACATGCAAAGTTAGCTTCTCAAAACAGGGAATGCAGGCCCGACCCTCAGACTAGGGCACTATATTATGGAACACAATGACCCGGAAAAGGATTTAAGAGACACTGTAGAGCTCCCAGTTTCAGGCTGTGGCCAAAAGGGCTGATGCGATCCTTGGATGCTGTCAAGGCTAAATCCCCACTCTGTCACTTTGAGTGCAGAAGGTGGGGGCCTGCAAGGATTCTAAACATTAATACTGGCCATTGTAGGCTTGTATTAAACTCCCAAGGTTACAACTTTTCTCTGACCTTGGCTTGGCAAATGATGCCACCACCCAAATGCAAAAAAAAAAACCAACAAAAAACCCCCACAAAACCTTGGACCCAGGAAGGAACACTTGGGAATTCTGGGGAAGAGCTAAGAAAGAAAACAAAGGAAATTAGCTGTGCTACCTGCTAATCCAATAACATACACAAACCTCTTAGGACACCAAATATCCAGTCCTGTTGTTAAAAAAGGTGAATTTTATTAAAAACAAAATGGAAAAAAAATGCATCTGGAACCTAGGCTTTTGCTAGATTTTAAAAGAAACAATTACAAAAAGTAAGCACCCAAAATAGCTTTCTTGGGGATTTAGCGTAAGGGTTACAAGCAAACAAAAGCATCTGGGGTTAGGATCACCTCCTGAGGTCCCTTCCAACCCTGATCTTCTGTGATTCTATGATTCTATGACCGAGGAGATCCACAAGCCAAAATAAAAAAAATAAAAAAAACCCTAATCGCGTCTATTTAAACATTCCCTGTCCAATAATTTCTTCTCGGTATGGAAGATGAATTTTTATACCTGCTTCAAGCCTTACACAGAATTCCTGCT
>NW_020665316.1:0-9125 GCF_002925995.2 Terrapene triunguis
TACTATTGGTCTTATTATCTATCCCTTTCTTAATGGTTCCTAACATTGTTAGCTTTTTTGATTTCCACTGCACATTGAGACGATGTTTTCAGAGAACTATACATGATGACTCCACCATCTCTTTCTTAAGGGGTAACAGATAATTTAGACCACATCATTTTTATGTATAGATGAGATCATATTTTCCAATATGCATTATATTGCATCAATCAACATTGAATTTCATCTGCCATTTGTCACCCAGTTACCCAGTTTTTTGAGATCCCTTTGTAACTCTTCTCAGTCTGCTTTGGGCTTAACTATCTTGAATAATTTTGTACTATCTGCAAAAATTTTGTATCATTTACTCCTTTTTCCATATCATTTACGACTATGTTGAGGAGCAGTGGTCCCAGTACAGATCCTTGGGATATCCAGCTATTTACTTCTCTCACTGTGAAATTTCCCTTTGCACACAATCTGCTTGTGTTGACATTCAGATTCTAGTACAAGGTCCACTTCTTTGCTTAGGTATTTGTCTCATGAGTTGATAATGAAAGAGAGGTTATTTTTTCTCGGTGTTGTTTCTCTCCTTCAAGTCTTGGAGCATTCATGGACTCCAGCCTCTCTCTTCTGGTTTTGCCAAAATCCAACCTTAGTTCACTTCTTGTTTTGCACTATGAGTCCTTTTCACTGTTTGGCTGAAAATTATCTATGGTTTTCTTGAATTGTTTGGACCGTTGCATGATATCAACCTGGGGTTACCCACTTCCACACACACACCTTGGCAGAGGAGGAGCCTGTCATACAGCTAATCTCTTCTGAGGCTCTCTTTATGGCAGTTGTAATATTTATCAATTTGCCTGTATTCTCTGTATTTGATTGGGTTGTCAGCCTATGACCAAACCAGTATTTCTAGGTCTCAGGGGTTTGTTATTATTTTATTGTTATAGAAATCCTTGATATTTTAATCGGGATGAATCCAATAAGATACTATAGATATTAAATACTCTTCAAGAGCGGTTTTCAACTTGTGGTCCGCAGGCCCCTGGGGGTCCGTAGACCATGCCAAAGATTTCCAAAGGGGTCCACACCTGCATTTGAAATTTTTTCGGGGTCTGCAAATGAAAAAAAGTTAGAAAGCACTGGCCTACAAAAATTAAAAAATGTAATAGAAAAAGGTACTTCTTATAGAATTGGCCAAATTTCCCTTTGCACACAATCTGCCTGTGTTCACATTAAGAATCTAGTACAAGGTCCACCTCTATGTTTAGGTATTTGTCTCATGTGTTGATAATGAAAGAGAGGTTATTTTTTCTCTAAGATCATATGGGGGCGAATATAGATTGAACATTGGGGAGAACATTGGCTTCATTCCCATTCCCAGTGAAAACTGATGTCAAAATAACCACTGACTTCCATGGGGGCAGGATAGATTCTCTACTATATGTAAAGCCTGATATTCAGATGTGCAGAACAATGAATCAAAAGTCCCATTGAGTCACAGTTTAAATGACTTAGAAACAAAAGTCCCATTAATTTTCTATCAGGTCTCTCTTTTCAAATTATGTCACTGTGCCGAGGGGATGTTTGAAGGTCACATTCATTTCTTCTTCTTCTTCTTCTTCTTCAAAAATCCTAATGATTTTAATAGATAAGAATCCAATTATATGCTACAGATACTAAATAGTGTTTTCAACAAAATAATCTAGAACAAGTGACAGAAAGTAGTAGAGAAGGAGATTTTTTTTATACATTTGTTCACTTGCCCAGCTATTGTAAATTGGCCATAGTTTCATTGGAGTGAATCTGCCAGTTCCCATGCAGGTGTACCGCAGTTGTAGCTCTGTTGAAGTCATAAGGCCGGATTAAAGAAACATTGAGAGAGAGAGAGCCTGGTGATTAGAGACCTATCCCTGATGCAGAAGACCAAATACCCAGTAACCCTGCTGTGCTTCCTCTCTAATATTTGAGCGAGATTGGATCAGCTTCAAGAGGAGAGATTTAGGGATCCCCACATCAGCCTGTCTGCTAGTCCCAGCTGAACAGGGCTTTTGTGAACACTAGTGGGGCCAGATTCTGCAATTTAGGCAGCTAAACTGGCAGTTAGGTGCCCAAGTCCTTTTGTGTATCCAGCCCATTTTGTCTATTAAAAACATACAAATTCCATCCAGCTTCTCTGTATCTCTCACTGAATTTAGTATATTTAAAATACACATTGTACAGCCTGGAATAGGGTTCTCTTTACATTCATGCTACAGATCAGATTAACTTCACATGCTGTTTCTATTTACTTTTATTATAAGTGTTAATTTCATTTGTTTTCTCTTGTCTTCCAGATCACAGTTTTCCTGAATAAATACCAATGAAAAATCAAACCACAGTGACTGAATTTATTCTCCTGGGACTTTCCAGTGACCCACAGATGCAGATTTTCCTCTTCTCGGTGTTTTTAGTTATTTACCTAATCACTCTCGGTGGTAATATAGTGATCATAGTGGTGATAAGAGCTGATTCTCACCTTCACACCCCTATGTACTTCTTCCTCTTCCATTTATCCTTTGTTGATATCTGCTATTCCTCAGTCACGGTGCCTAACGCGCTGAGAAACTTCTTAGCAGTTCACAAAACTATTTCTGTCAATGGCTGCATTGCTCAGATGTTCTTCATCCTCCTCTCAGGTGGTGCTGAAATTCTCATTCTCTCAGCCATGGCTTATGACCGCTACGTTGCCATCTGTGACCCATTGCGTTACATGGAGAGAATGAGCAAAGAGATCTGTGTTCAGCTGGTGAGCGGTGCATGGGCAATAAGTTTAGTCCATGTCCTGCTTAACACTGTTTTTACCTTCAAGTTGCATTTCTGTGGGCCCAATCAAATCAGCCATTTCAGCTGTGAGCTTCCTCCTCTGTTACAATTGTCCTGTACTGACACCCTCACCAATCAAGTGGTGCTTCTTACTTCTGTTATGATATTTGGATCAAGCTCCTTCCTCCTTACCCTGATCTCCTACATTCACATCATCTCCACCATCCTGAGGATACGCTCTGCAGAGGGCAGGCGTAAAGCGTTCTCCACTTGCAGTTCCCACCTGATTGTGGTTGGCTTATTTTACCTGACAGGTTTTCTCCAGTATACAAAATCCAGTTCGGTCACCTCTGTGGTGCTGGATAAAATATTCTCCATCCAGTACAGCGTCTTGACCCCCATGTTAAACCCTATTATCTACAGCTTGAAAAACAAGGAAGTGAAAACAGCTCTAGGGCAAATGTTGGGGAAATTGAAGTTTCTCAAGTAATGTCGGTGATATTAAATAAATTACTAGTGTTTACATTAGAGCATAGAACTGTGGATAACTTGTGTTTGGGAAATTCTGAGCTCAAGTAACTGATGGACCCATTGGGACAAAACCTCACTTGGTCTAAATGAGTGTCTCCATTGATGTCAGTGGGCCTGATTCCTAGTTGTATAAGAGTCAGTGGAACATGGGGGACTGGATCTTCGGTCTCCTAAATCCAGAGTTGAGAGTTCTGAGCACTAGGCTTTAGAGTCATTCACACATTTTTCTCTTTCCTCTGTTTCCATATCTCTTTAATCTGGCCCGCTGACTTCAGGGGAGCTATGGCCAATTTATACCAGCTGAGGATCTGGCCAATTGTATAAATATAATCTCTTCATCTATTAATTTCTGTTCATTCTTTTTGAGTAATTTGCTGAAACTCTATTTAATATCATTTATCTTATTCTAACCTATTAAAATCTCAAGGATTTTTCAATAATAATAATTAATAAGGATAATATAATAATCATTGGAGCCAATGGGTTTACTCCCCAGCGGGGGTAGAGCCACAAAGGGATTTAGGCTTGAACAGGAGAGTTAGAGAGAGACCCACATGAGCGTATCCCGGTGGTTAGGGTACACACATTGGTGGGGAGAGATCCCCTTTTAAAATCCTGTCTCTTTATCAGGCCCTTGAAGCGGGGCCCTCCCACATTCCAGATGACTACCCTGACCATTGGGATAAAAGTTATACGCGATCTCCTCCTCCTAATTCCATCTTTTCCTCCTGCCCCAGCTTCATGTAAAAAACCCTTAGGTGGGATTACCGGGTTCCCAGCTGAGAATCAAAAGCAGAAGGAGGTGTTATGTGGATAGAAGAAGAGGACCTGGGGACTGAACTGACAGCGGCACGGTTTAAAACACACCCCTCGCCTCGGCATCTCCCATTGACTAGGGAACCACCTATCATCGTGTTAGAACATAAGAACAAATGAAAGACCAAATGAAAGATAGCCCAGTATCATGTTTCTGCCAGTGGCCAGTGCCAGATTCTTCAGAGGGAATGAACAGAATAGACAATTATTGAGTAATACATCCCCTGTCGCCCATTTCCATCTTCTGTCAGTCAGAGGTTTAGGGACACCCATAACATGGGGTTGCCTCTCTGGCCTGGACTAATAGCTATTGATGGACCTATCCTCCATGAATTTATCTAATTCTTTTTTAAAACTGTCTCCAGCTAAAGAGAAAGGGAACAGAGGATGTTGTTAATATGAAAATGGGAGCCTGATTTATTATTTTACATTTCAAATGCTTTTTTTCCGTCTTGTCTTTAATAAAAAGTTATAAAAAAAATAATGATGTGTTTGCCAAGGTACTAAGCAGACCGAGGTCTCTGCAAAATGAACTCTGAACCTTGTTTACAACTGTTTAATGTGGGGGCAGTTACTGGGTTATGTGGCTTAATCCCTAAAACATGTTGTTTAATATCCCTTCAAAATATGTTGTCATAATTTAATTATAATAAACCTAATATTTTTCTTATCCAAACCTTATCTGAATATTGCTACATTTCTGGTCTTCAAAGTCTCTCTGTGGCAAGAAGTTCCACTGTCTAATTATGTGTCTTCTTCATGCCATCAGCAAATGCATAGAACAGCCTCCCAACAGTGGTTGACAAAACCATCACCTTCACCTTATGAAAATCTTACAGGAAGAAAGGGAGGAAGTCTCCACTGAGTGGGCTTCTTCATTTCTCTATTACGTTTTTGTGACTCTCTTCTTCTCTATAGACATGATACTTCATGTACTTGAATATTTAGACTAAATGGACATACCCCTACAGCCTGTCTGCATTCAGAACTCCAACTGAGGCTTCTAAGACTTTCACTTATAGACCACCTGCAGGACGGAATCTAATCAACATTATGCATGATCCCGATCCTGCAGACAGATTCACACTTGTGCTAGTAGTCCGTACTCACAAGTAATTTCAATAAAATTATTCATGTGTACAACATATTCACAGAAGTAAAGTTTTTGCCGGATTGGGCATTACATTGCTATTTATATGAGCATTTGTATTTTCACTAAACCTACCAAATTGTTAATTAGGCCTGTGGAAGCAGAGAAAGAACTGACAGAAAGGAACTGCAATGCATGACAGTTAGTTAGCAAGAGTCAGGCTAACTGTAACCCTGATAACGCGAGATTTGTAGAAGCGAGGATTGTGTGAGGCGGGTGAGAAAGAACTGTGTGAGAAGTTATTGTGACCTTGTATAGATAAGGTGTAGAAGACCTTGTGTAGATAAGGTATAGAAAATATTGTATGTTGGCAAGAGTCAAAACAAGTAAGGAATTAAGATATCAAGATGGCCTATGTATAACAAAATGCAGCTGTCCCTCATTATTTCTGTAATGAAAGGTATAAATGCTTGCTGTAATTAGTTACCAGGGGGAGACCTGCTTAGCTCTCTCCCTCTGCACAATTGTGAGAGTTATTAAAGCATCTGACTTGCTGTACCCAAACAAAAAGTGAGAACTCAGTTTTTCTCCGACAGGCCTGCACTTTCATAGGGCTCTGAATTCTGGGCAGTGAGGAAAAGATTGAAGCAGATCTTGAATACAGTGAAAATGAAAATGTAAAGATGGATACTTGGAGTTCCGTGGATGGACCATGTTTGGAACTAATGAGGTAGAGGAAATGTGTAAGTGATACCAGTTACAGAAAAGCTGAAGGAATTGAGGCATAGATGGTTTGGCCATGTTAAAAGAAAATCAGAAGAATATATAGGAAACAGGGAGTTAAACTTAGAAGTGGAGGGAAAGAGAAGGGTTGGCAGACCCAGAACTAGAGGGATGGATGTCATACTATAGGATATGATTAGCTGCACAGTTTCCAAGGAATGGCATTCAAGACAGACTGGAATGGATAAGAAGGATGTGAAGAACCAACCCCATATGGATGGGAGTAAGGCTAGAAGAAAATTTGAGTTAACTAAGTGCAGCAAGAGGTTCAGACACTATATTGCAAGAGTGCAATATAGAGTGCAAGAGTGCAAAACACTATATTGCAGATATGACAACATCCTGTAACATCCTGAACAAACCTTACTGAATTAAGTTTCACATTCTTGGACTTTATTATATTAAAAATGCAACTGTTTATGTACTTTTGTAGGATTGCATGGCGCTTCTTTAGTAGGAAGACATGAATAGACGTGCTAGCAGATGAATTCCTTCACCAAGTAGTAACTGAACCGACGAGGGGGGATGCAATTTTAGATTTGGTGCTGGTGAGTAGTGAGGACCTCATTGAGGAAATGGTTGTGGGGACAACCTTGGCTCGAGTGACCATGAGCTAATTTGGTTTAAACTAAATGGAAGGATTAACAGAAATAAAACTGTGACTAAGGTTTACGATTTCAAAAAGGCCAACTTTAATAAATTAAGGCAACTACTTAGGGAAGTGGATTGGGCTAACATATTTAAGGATCTAAAGGCAGATGACGCCTGGGATTATTTCAAGTTGAAGTTGCACGAGCTGTCCGAGGCCTGTATCCCGAGAAAGGGAAAATGGTTAGTAGGCAAGAGATTTAGACCTAGCTGGATGAGCGGGCGTCTCAAAGGGGCGATTAAGAAAAAACAGAAAGCGTACAAAGAATGGAAGAGGGGAGGGATCAGCAAGGAAACCTACCTTATTGAGGTCAGAGCATGTAGGGATGCGGTGAGAAAGGCCAAAAGCCGTGTAGAATTGGACCTTGCGAGGAGAATTAAATCCAATAGTAAGAGGTTTTATAGTCATATAAATAGGAAGAAAACAAAGAAAGAGGAAGTGGGACCGCTGAAGAATGTAGATGGAGTGGAGATTAAGGATAATCTAGGCATGGCACAATATCTAAATGAATATTTTGCATCGGTCTTTAATAAGGCTAATGAAGGGCTTAGGAATAGAGGGAGCAGGACAGAGGGTAATAAAGGAGGGGGGACTGACATTACAGTATTAGAGGTGGAAGCCAAACTTCACCAGCTAAACGGGACTAAATCGGGCGGACCGGATGATCTTCATCCTAGAATACTGAAGGAACTGGTGCAAGAAATTGCAAGCCCCTTAGCGATAATTTTTAATAAATCTGTAAACTCGGGGGTGGTACCATTGGACTGGAAAATAGCTAATGTGGTTCCTATTTTCAAGAAGGGGAAAAAAGGTGACCCGGGTAACTACAGGCCTGTTAGTTTAACATCTGTAGTATGCAAGGTCTTGGAAAATTTTTTGAACGAGATAGTAGTTAAGGGCCTTGAGGTGAATGGCAATTGGGACAAATTACAACATGGGTTTACGAAAGGCAGATCGTGCCAAACCAACCTGATCTCCTTCTTTGAGAAAGTAACAGACCTTCTAGATAAAGGAAATGCGATGGATCTAATATACCTCTATTTTAGTAAAGCGTTTGATACTGTACCGCATGAGGAATTATTGGTTAAATTGGAAAAGATGGGGATCGATATGAAAATCCAGAGGTGGATAAAGAACTGGTTAAAGGGGAGACTGCAGCGGGTAGTACTGAAAGGTGAACTGTCAGGTTGGAGGGAGGTCACCAGTTGGGTTCCTCAAGGTTCTGTTTTGGGTCCGATTTTATTTAATCTATTTATTACTGACCTCGGAACCAAATGTAGGAGTGGGCTTATAAAGTTTGCGGATGACACAAAGTTGGGAGGTATTGCCAATTCGGAGAAGGATTGGGATATTCTGCAGGGAGACTTGGATGACCTTGTAAATTGGAGTAATAATAATAGGATGAGATTTAATAGTGAGAAGTGTAAGGTGATGCATTTAGGGATGACTAACAAGAATTTTAGTTATAAGCTGGGGACGCATCGGTTGGAAGTGACGGAGGAGGAGAAGGACCTCGGAGTCCTGTTTGATCGCAGGATGACTATGAGCCGGCAATGTGACGTGGCTGTGAAAAAAGCTAATGCGATCTTGGGATGCATTAGGCGAGGTATTTCTAGTAGGGACAAGGAGGTGCTGCTTCCGTTATACAAGGCGCTGGTGAGACCTCATTTGGAGTACTGTGTGCAGTTCTGGTCTCCTATGTTTAAAAAGGATGAACTCAAACTGGAACGGGTACAGAGAAGAGCCACTAGGATGATCCGAGGAATGGAAAACCTTTCCTATGAAAGGAGACTCGAGGAGCTCGGTTTGTTTAGCCTAACCAAAAGAAGGCTGAGGGGGGATATGATTGCTCTCTTTAAATATATCAAAGAGATAAATACCAGGGAGGGAGAGGAATTATTTCAGCTCAGTACTAATGTGGACACGAGAACGAATGGATATAAACTGGCCGTGGGGAAGTTTAGGCTTGAAATTAGACAAAGGTTTCTAACCGTCAGAGGGGTGAAATTTTGGAACAGCCTTCCGAGGGAAACGGTGGGGGCGAAAGACCTCTCTGGCTTCAAGATTAGGCTAGATAAGTTTATGGAGGGAATGGTTTGATGGGATAACGGAATTTTAGTCACTTAGGCAATAACGTGCCATCGCTGGTAAAATGTGAGTCCGGCTGGAGAATCTTGCCTGTATGCTCGGGGTTCTACTGATCGCCATATTTGGGGTCGGGAAGGAATTTTCCTCCAGGGTAGATTGGCAGAGGCCCTGGAGGTTTTTCGCCTTCCTCCGCAGCATAGGGCAGGGGTCGCAAGCTGGAGGATTCTCTGCGACTTGAAGTCTTTAAATCACGATCTGGAGACTCCAACAGCTGAGTTAAGGGAAAGTGGGTGGGTCAGCTTTTGTGGCCTGCATCATGCGGGAGGTCAGATTAGATGACCATAATGGTCCCTTCTGACCTTAAAGTCTATGAGTCTATGA
>NW_020665317.1:0-7126 GCF_002925995.2 Terrapene triunguis
TGAGATTCAACTGCCCCTATGGTCTGCAGGGCCAGGGAAGCTATTATTTCAAATCCCTTGAGGCTCAAAATCAGAGGATTTTAGGTGGAATTATGAAGCTCTTCTTCCTGTCATAAGATGCACGATACTTCCCCACGGTTCTGCATAAAACTCATGCCCCCATCTATTCTGGGTATTGTGGTGCGGCAACTCCAGATATGCTGAAGTAGACACAGTACCCTGCTTAGCCCTCTCACACCACCAAGTAGAGTCAGAAGGGTTGGGTTTATTTTTCCCAGGTAGTTAATTTGTCCGCTGGGAACTGGATGCTTCCTCTTTGCTCCTAATAGCTTTCCCACAGTCACTACCTCCGAACACTGTTAGCTTAGCTCACAGACAATCTTACTCTTCTAATGCCTGAAGTCTGAGCACTTATTAACTCATGCGGTTAGTTTTTGTTTAGTTCCCACATGCCACAAGAGCCTTTCCATTATGTGTGTTTTAGATTCTCTTTCTTAAAGAGAGCATCGGGATACGAACTTTTGTAAGTGTTTCTTTGCCTTATCACCACACACATTTAATTTACATGTGAGCTGTAAAGGCAATCTCTTTGCTTGATCATTTATGCCTTTATTGTGCTCATGCAGATAAGAGATTGAAGCATGACTAGTGATTGTCACTGCTATTCCACTTGCTGCATCAGTGTAGGATAATACTGCTGCATTTGAGTTTGATCACGCTACAGTAAGACACACACTGATTTCATTGACACTTGGTCTGAAAATCTCTGACCACATTGGATCTGGAAGCACGCTTGCTGCTTCCTTTGCGCAACAGAACACAGGACGACTTTCGTTAACACCAAAAGGATTTTAAATGAACAGTTTCATGGTGCTCCTTTCAAATCATAAAATGTGAACTTTACATAGAAATGTGTTTACAAATCATTTCCATTTACACTCGATTCTGCTCATTACTGGCTGGAAATTATATACAGAGATTGGCATTGCAGCTTCACTCATTTGTAAGGAGATTGGAGAATTTATTCAGGAAATAAAAATAGGATTTCCCAGTTCCTAGACATTGTCTTCTGCCTGACATGGCTACTCACAGATGCAGTAGGAGCATGCTAAGCTTTCAGAGAAAACGGGTACTGCGGGTGCCACCAATCCAAGAGACGTACACTGTGCACAGGGTCCAGGATAACTTGTACTCCTTGGTCAAGTTGGGGCTTCTTGCCGTTCCAGACAGGAGAATCCTGGAACACCAACCTCACTCTGTGATGTCTCATGTCAGTGCTCACGTTTATTGTGAACTGCAGGGAAGAAAACTGGCAATTTCCTTAATAGACATCTAGGCATTTTCTGGAAGCAGTACCTAATTTCTCTTCAAATACTATCTACTACTGTGAATGCTGATCCCTAATTCTTATTGGACAAACATTTTCTTTGTGGTGTTTTACATTTAAACTTTATATTTTCAAATACTTTTTTTTTTTTTAAATTGAGGGCCTCCAAAAAGTCTGCTTTTCACAAAAAAGATACCAGAAAGACATCATCAAAATTTGAAAGATCAACCAACTCTCTTCTAAAGTTGAAATAAATGTTATTTGGTCTTTGATCTTACGGAAGTGCAAAGGTGAGAGAACTTGGACACTATTTTCCAATTCTACCTTTAATAGCCATAAGTTATCTAGGGTATTTTAGGTGCTGCTGACTAAGACTCCTAGGCACGATGAGAATACAAATCCTCATCCTTCCTTCCCCCAGGAATGGAGCACATTTCGTTGAAGACAGCTGACAAACAGTCCCTTCTAGTTGGGCCTCGAGGGCTGGTGCCATGAATCTACATCAACCATCAGAGAGTTTAGTGACTTGCAGAAACTAAACCGAAGAGATCCTTGAGTGATGGCCCCAATCCACTAGGGAAATGCATATTAATTAGTCTGCTGGTGCAGCAAGATTTACAGACAAGCGGTAATGACCAGACCATTTTCTTAGCACATTTTTATGGTGCTTACGTGCAGATTTCTTAACACTTACCAAGGTAAATATCAGACCCATGACTACCGGCAGGAAGATGAAGTTGAGCGTGGTGATTTGCAGCAGACAGCAGTCCTGATCAGGATTTGTGTGAACATCCTCATACTGAACAGGTGGCTGAAGATCTTTGCAACAGTTACTCTTCAATCTGGGAGGCTTGACAGAACGAGACAGACCGGTTCATTCAACTAAACTGAAGCCAACCAGAAATTTCACTTCATGTCTAGAGACCATCCTGGCTCAGCAGCAGATTCCTGCCTAATGCCCAATTGTTCGGGCAAAAGGGTTCCATGTTCAATGAAAACCCTGGGATGGAGGGCTTGCAAGACTGTCTCTTTGAAGACAGACTCTGCAGGTCCTGATAGGGTGCTCGGTATTATACATTTATCCTGAGTCTGGTTAAAGGAGGGTTTCACAAAGATTACTGTCACCCCCTGATAAAAGGGTTGGTTAGCTTTGGAAAGGCTTTCCGTGTGAAGAGAGAAAAGACATTAATTCAACACATTTCAAACTTGGGTCCCTAACCGTAGGCCACTAAATCAAAGTGACTGGCTTTTCAGAGGAGCCGAGTCATCGCAACTCTCCACTGAAGGTATTTGGAGCTATAGATACTCAGCACGTTGGGTTAGGGGCAGGCAATCAGCAGCCTAAATATGGACATAGGGATCTAATCCTCTAGACACTCAAGACTGAAAACATTGGCCTGTTTTAAAGCAGTAAGAATTGCCTCCTGCTCTAGTTTTCCTACTCAGCAGCTCCACAAGTGCCTTACCTGCCCACCTCTGCATTTGGCAATATGTATTTCTTTTACCAGGAGATCGGATTTTAATTGATCTACTGCACCCATCATAACAACTCTGGAAGAAAAATCATTATGGCTTCAAAACCTTACCGCCCTGACATTTCAATGGCAAGTGGTTAGCTTTCATACCTGTTTTTTGAATTTGAAGTTAAATTCCCACATAGGTTCTCGTCTGTTCCCGTCAATCTTTCTGCACCAGAAAAGCAAACACTGATATGGGAGGGGGGGGGAAATACAGTAGTAGAGTTAATTATTTCATTTTTAGTGAATTTCAACACAGGCAAAGAGCTCAAACTACAAACCACAGGAGCAGCTGAAGAGATGGCAGCAGTCTGGTCCCATTAGTTACATTAATGCATATCTGAGAGACAAGGTGGGTGAAGTAATCTCTTTTACTGGACCACCCACCTTCTCTCCAATATCCAGGGACCGACACAGCTACAACTACACTGCAAACATTAATGCATACCTGGCATTTTCCATTTGCCAGTCAGCAGGTGGCAACCTCGCTATACCAGAGGGTGACACAGGACTTGGGCTCTAGCAGTGCTTCCTCTGTTCCGCTCACCCATTCCACATAGAAGAGGAAAGCAGAATGGACTTTGCTCCTCTACATTCTACATGGAATAGCCAAATTAAACTGATAAAATCTCAGGTCAATGTATGCATTCAGCTCACACTCAGAACAGAGCAGGAGTGAGGGAGAGCAAACAGCAGATCAGGGAAGGAGAATCAAAGAGAGGCAAATGTTAAAAGCAACTGGACAGAGCAGAAAAAGCGCGGAGGGGGGGGGGGGGGAGAGGGGAGGGGAGGCGCACCCAGAGGTCACACTCCCCTCCATTAGGCAACGTCCTAGTATTTCAAAATCACAAAGCAAAGCTTTGTCTGTACAGTTCAACTAGTGGCTCAGAACATTGCTTCTTTTCTAAAGGTGGATGAATACATGGGGTCCGATGCCTCAATGCCAGAGGCAACCAAAGCCTGGATCTGCTGGCAAAGGTCTCTCAGGTATTCTATAGTGTAATCTCTGACTGCCACACCTTTATACAGCCTTACAGCTGTGAGATTCTATGTCCTGGCATGCAATGCTCCATGAAATAGGAGAGTCTTAGCAGAACTACTGTATTCAAGTGAGGGGGGAGGTTAAATAGAGCCCAATATCATATCGATAAGCTGACAGTGACTGGAAGTTGCAGTCATCTGACAGCCATTCAGTAGCCAATAAGGAGAGAGCCTGGCAAATCTCAGTCCAGTTGACAGAGAGTAAGTGTCCACATCACAAGAGATACCTTCCATAACAACTGACCTGAAGTAGGCCTGCTAACAGCCTCAGCAGGAAGGGAAAGAATGGCATGCGTCATAGAGAAAACTCCCTTCTCACCCAGAGATGGTCTCTCTGGGTCAGAGTTAAGGCCTCTTCTGGGTCAATGTGGGGAAACTTATCTGCCAATGCTGTACCTGCTAGCTGCAGTCACTAACACTGTCAAATCTGAGAGGCCGCACCAGCACTAATTGCTTTCATGGATGGAAAAAAAAAAAGAGAACAAGGGCTGATGCAAACTGCACCTTTTTAATGCAATTTAATTCTAGTTGGGGTGAGGGACTCATGTAACCCCTCTTAGCACCAAGCCTGGGTCACTCCTACTGTGTGGCTTTGCAGTGATACAAGGCCTTTCACTTCACTTCTAAATCATAGTCACAGGCAGGAGTGCTGGAAGGATCTCTGCAGTGGTGAATCCCCTAGAGGTGAAGCACAAAGCTGAAGAGCAGTTAAGCTCAGGAGCATGGGCTAAACGATCTCCCCCACCAGGCAGCAGCGGCAGCAAACAGTTCTAACCGATTACAATACTGACTGCTCCCTGGATTGTGCTTAGCGGGGGGCATGCAGCAGATACTGCTGGGCTTAATTCCATTTGCAGTTGAGTTTGCCACTCACCTTCTGAGTACATCTACACTGCAGCTGGAGATGTAATTCCCAGGGTGGGCGGACCTACATGCACTCGCTGGAATTAAGTTAACATGCTGAAAATAATAGCGTGGCCATGGGGGGAGCTTAGGCTAGCTGTCCAAGTACCTTCCTACCACTTCTGACTGGGTTACACTCGGGCGGTTAGCCCCTCCTGCCACACGATGACACGACCACTCTATTTTAGCATGCCAGTTTGATCAGAGCCAGTGTGTGTACGTCTAGAGACCCAGAGCCAGCACGTGCCCTTACAGACACAGCTTCATCTAACAGCTCATGTGATCATGGCAAGTAGTTAAGTACCTCCTAAGGGGCAGAGGATGTCATCCGCGTGTCAGCCGTCCTGCCCTTCAGACGTGCACCGTATGGCCTGCTGCTCCACCAAAAATAATGGGGGTGTCTTTAAAGGGCAAACACTTCTGCTGACACCACAACGGCTCCAGTGTCCCACACAAGCTACGCTAGGGAAAGAAGAAAGGAAATTAAAGAGGAAAAGCTGGATTCAGTAATATAGGGGTCTGAGTCTCCCTTCGCTGCATGCACAGTTTACACGAGCATCTCCCATCAGTGTTAACAGACCCCTAGGGGTCTAACCAAAACCCATGAAAGCAAGGAATCGCAGAGGAAATGTAAGGTCCCATTCAATGTACACCACTGTGCCTAGGCATTGCAGCACATGGAACAAAGAGGACACAGTCTGGAGTCCAGACGTACAAGGGCATTTGTATGCTTCGATGGATTGAAGTCAGACCTCTACTGTTATTCTAACAAAGGCTTATAGTCATTTAATTTCCTTTTTTAAGTGAATGGTAATAAAAAAGTATTACACGCAAGGAATCTTTACAGAACTATTAGTTTGGTAGAAGCACCAGGAGTGGGCACCAAAGCCGTTATGATGTGAACGTGAATGAATCCCAGACACTGACCCTTCCACTGCGGGAGGAGGGGGGTCTATTAATCAGACCAATAGATGGATGGGGTTCAGGCTGCTCTGACGGGTGGTTAGATTCAGAGGGACTGAGACTATAACAGGAGGTTAGTGGAACTGCAGGTTTTTCCCCTTCTTTTTAAGGAAGGCATTGCCTGAATGTGATATTCCCTATTAGGTCAGGGAGCAAACAGGTGCAGAGGACTTGTGCACAAAAGGCTGTAAATGCATCTTAATCCTGATCTGCAGCACAACCTACCTGTTGCTGCTCGCTGTTCTCAGTCTTATCTCAGGGCAACTTGCCACTTTAGCAGTGTCTTCACGTGGGGAAGGACAGAAGCAGCAGAGATGTCGCACAGCAAAGAAATGGATTTGTTGTAGTTTGCATAGAGCAGTGATACTCAGATCTCAGGGGTTCAGGAGCCAAATCACCCATCAACATTACCCCAAAAAGCCACAGTCGTGGGAATTCATTGTTTTATTTACTCTCACAGCAAAATGACTGTGGGTATTCGACAGTTGGTTAATAACACAGTAAAAGCATTCTGATTGGTTAATAATTAAATGATACAGTTTTTTAACATCATGTGCTGCAAGAGACACATTAAAGAGCCACCTGTGGCTCAGCTCCCAAGCCTCAGTCTGAGTACCAATGGTATAGTGTCCAACCAAAACCCCTCCCCTTGAGACCGAAAACCAAGCTGGCTTGCCACGTGTCAGCCAATAGTAAATTAAAGCCAGGCTAGAAACAGACAGAACGAGGGGTTAATGATAAACAGTGACTAAAGAGGGCTAGATACACAAATGCTCCAAGCAAGGACTGCAGTTTGGTTTTGCCCAATGACACAGCAGACAATTTCTCCCCAGCTTCACAGCCACACCCCAAAGCAGGCACTTGCTTCACACGCTAGCTCCCCACCTCATGACACTCCCCCCTTCAGAGAAACCAAAGGTGATGGTCTGCAGGAGCGCGGTGTGAAAGGACTCTCCTTTTAGAGGCTGTCAGTGGCATTTGTGATCCTCTGCCACTGACCCAGAAGAAACATTCCAAAATAATATAGTTACAACAGTGCAAGTAGTAGACAAAAATGCCTACCTAGCTCAAATTCCTTTTGGAACCTGGGTTGTGTACAGGGGGGAAGGGGACAATTGTGGATTGTGTCAGTGACAGAGCTTCCATCACTGTAAAATGACATTTTCCTAATTTGTATTACTGGAGTGCTTAGGAGCTACACACCAGGACCCCATTGTGCTAGGGGCTGTACAAACACAGGTAATTGATAAAACTTCAGAAGTCAGACTCTTCCTAGCTTCCTATGTATATCACTGATCCAGTGCATTTATTTCACTAGGGTCCATCTGAATCAGATTTATTTCTCTGAAAGGGGAATAACAAAAAGCAGAGAGAG
>NW_020665318.1:0-3903 GCF_002925995.2 Terrapene triunguis
AAAACAAAAAGCACAAACAAAAGCCTTCCCACCACCAAGATTTGAAAATATCTTGTCCCCTTATTGGTCCTTTGGGTCAGGTGTCAGCCAGGTTACCTGCGCTTCTTAACCCTTTACAGGTCAAAGGATTTTGGAGTCTTTGGCCAGGAGGGATTTTATAGTACTGTACACAGGAGGGCTGTTACCCTTCCCTTTATAGTTATGACAGCTTATCTTCCTGTCTAGTCATGTGTGCATTGTGTACTGTCTGCCTCATAATGTTAGCTTATTTGCATACAGAGCCAAGTGCTGATTAAGAGATTGTGATATCTACAAGAAAGCAAATATACAGGAATAATCAATCAGCAGGAGGGCCTCTTGTTTATGAATACAGAACAAAAGGCAGTTCGATATATCTAGGGGTGCAAACACATTCCCTGTATCCTTCCCTGAAGAGACAAGCCAACGTTGTGTTTTGTCTCATGAAACAGGAGGTCACAGCCAGCCTGGCTGTAAAGTGCCGGAGAGTTATACTTTATTAGACGGGGGAGTACGTTGTTACTCATAGACTCATTGACTATAAGGTCAGAAAGGGCCATCGTGATCATCTAGTCTGAACTCCTGCACATTGCAGGCCACAGAACCTCATCCACCCACTCCTATAAGAGACCCCTAACCTCAGGCTGAGTTACTGACGTCCTCAAATCATGGTTTAAAAGCTTAAAGTTACAGCGAATTCACCATTTACACTAGTTTAAGCTTCCAAGTGACCCGTGCCCCATGCTGAAGAAGGCGAAAAAAGTGGCTGGGTCACTACAAAAAGTAATTTTCCCTCTGCTGATACCTCACACCTTCTTGTCAACTGTTGAGAATAGGCCACTTCCACCTTGATCAAATTGGCCTCGTTAGAACTGACCCCCCACTTGGTAAGGCAACTCCCATCTTTTCATGTGCTGTAATATATATACTGCTTACTGTATTTTTCACTCCATGCAGCTGATGAAGTGGGTTTTAGCCCATGAAAGCTTATGCCCAAATAAATGTGTTAGTCTCTAAGGTGCCACAAGGACTCCTCATTGCTTTTGCTGATACAGACTAACATGGCTACCACTCGGAAAAAAAAACCAGAGACTCTGCCAATCTGACCCGGAGGAAAATTCCTTCCTGACCCCAAATATGGTGATCAGTTAGACCCTTAGCATGTGGGCAAGACCCACCAGGCAGATACCTGGGAAAGAATTCTCTGTAGTAACTCAGAGCCCTCCCTGTCTAGTGTCCTGTCTCTGGCCAGTCTTCATCCCTGTTTTCTTGAAGGCATCTTTCACCTCCTTGTTCCTGAGGCTGTTCTTAATTAAATCTAGGCTCTAGATGGTGTGTTAAGTAATAGTCCTCACTCAGGGATTGGTTGGGGAGCACGGCCTAGTGGTCATGGCTGCAACTGCTGACTGCCAAAGGGATTGTGGGGAGAAGAGCCCGAGTCCTCCCACTCCACCGTGCTCCAAACCTGGGCCCTGGCAACCTCTCATTTTTCCCCCCTGCCCCGGGGTCAGTTTCGTCCAAGGCTTTCCCCTGGTGGGGAAATCCAAACCAAAAGAAGAGAGGGTTACCAATGTCCAAGATCCACAGAATACTTCCCTCTCTGGTTATCTCTAGGGTGGGTCCTCCCTTCCCTCAGGGAGGGTCCCTTTGGGCAGTTGTGTGAGAGCCTTTAGGCTTCCCTCTGCTCTGCGCTGCTGGAGCTGTGGGCTGCAGGGCTGCTCACCTCCAGCTCTGCTACTCAAATGAGTTAATTCCCTGTTTTTAATGCCTCCAGCAGATGGAGCATTTGCTGCATGTGGGACCGGGAGGGGGGCACTGGCTCAGCCCAAAATAATCCCTTAACCCCTTCTTGTCTAGTGTGGGGTTTCTACATCACAGTTATGATTTTATATGTAACCATTGGTTTCCAATGCTTCTGCCTACTATCATTCGAATATCTGTGCTTTATTTAATAAACTTACATTTGATTTCACTATAAGCAACCCTGGATTGCCCTGGCAAGAATCACACCAACAATGCAAATTTACTCTTAGACCTTGGATGTCCCATGAAAGTTTCTTTACCCAACACACATTTCTATCATCAGCTTTTGGGAGAAAAAGGTCATATGGGAAATTTCAACCAGTTCTGATTAAAATAAGGAAGACTTTTTTCATAAAATCCAGATATCCCTCAATTACAGAATTAGAGCTGCTCAAACAATGGGAAGGGGAGAGATGACATTTCAAAGTTTTCCTTTCTTTTTCTTTATTTTAATGGAATTAATTGTTTTTAAGGCCAGAAGGAGATTTCAAATGAATAAATTAAATAATTTTTCCTCATTTGTTTTGTCAACATTCAAAATATTAATCAAAAATTTCCTGGAAATACAATACTTCAGAACAGGTTGACCAGTTGATAAAGGGAAATTCTTTGTAGAGTTCAGATGCCATTTGGTCTCTTCAGAGCTGTAAAGTCCCGTTAGAGTTTAGACAGTCCACGGATGACAAACCTGATGAAGGACAATAATCTCTGTCTTAACTGAATATCTTCATGCCTGTTTTCCGCAAGGCATCTTTCACCTCCTTGTTCCTGAGGCTGTAGATAATGGGGTTCAAGGTTGGAGTCACCACTGAGTAGAACAGAGAGAGTAACTTGTTCACATCTGGAGAGAAGCTGGACTTAGGGCGCACGTACATGATAAGGGCCATCCCATAGAACAACGTCACCACAATGAGGTGTGAGGAGCAGGTGGAGAATGCTCTGTGCCTGCCTTCAGCAGACCTAATTTTAAGGATGGTGGAGATGACACAGGTGTAGGAGACCAGGATCAGCAACAATGGCAGAATGAGGATGACAGCAGCACCCACGATGATCTGGATCTCATTCCAGTAGGTGTCCCCGCACACCAGCTTCAGCACCGGCTGGATCTCACACAAGAAGTGGTTGATAACATTGGATCCACAAAAAGGAAGTGTGAAGATAAAGATTGTGTGCTCCAGAGCCACCAGCGTGCCACAGATCCATGAGCCACCAGACAGCTGGATGCAAACCCTCTTATTCATGATGGCCGTGTAGCGCAGTGGGTTGCATATGGCACAGTAGCGGTCATAGGCCATAGCAGCTAGGAGGAAGCACTCTGTTCCACCAAAGAATAGAAAGAAATACATTTGTACAGCACAACCAGCAAAGGAGATGGTTTTGTCTTCTGAGAGGAGGTTGGCCAGCATCTTGGGCAGAGTGACCGAGGTGTAGCAGATCTCCAGGAAGGACAAGTTCCTGAGAAAGAAATACATGGGGGTGTGAAGGGCCGGATCAACACTTATGGCAATGATTATGAGGATGTTGCCCAGCACTGTGATGATGTATATGCATAGAAACACCACAAACAGAATGATATTCCCGTCTGTGTGGTTAGAGAAGCCAAGTATGACAAACTCAGTCACGGAGGTCTTATTTCTCATTTTTTCTCAATCAACATACTTCATCTTGAGAAATAAAAAGAAAAACTACATATTAGTTTGGTACAGTGAATTAAATCTATTTATCTATTAATCTATGATCTTTCACCTATCTCTCCACGGAACCATACCTCTGCCTGTCTGATATGAATCAGGACTGACACCATTTTGGACCAATTATCTTATCACAACACAGTAATTCCAGAGTAAGTTCACTGAAGTCAATGGTTTCCCTTCTTTCCTCAGTATCGCTGGCTTTATATTAGTGTATGTTAATAAACTCAGTGGAAATGCACCTGTTCTATACTAGCATCAGACGAAAAAATACTTGGATCAATGACCTTATAATTATATAAAACAGAGGTGCAACCAGAATCAGGTTCAATAGAGTTACACTGGTGTAAGTAATTTCAACATCTGCACTCAAGTTTCTTGGAACATGTAT
>NW_020665318.1:3913-7858 GCF_002925995.2 Terrapene triunguis
GGCTTCTGATAGTTAGAAACTTAGGGACACCCAGAGCATGGGGTTGTGTCCTTGGCTATCTTTGATAATAGCTATTGATGGACTTATCTAATTCTTTTTTTAACCCAGTTATACTTTTTATCTTCACAACATCCCTGGCAATAAGTTCCACACGATCACTGTGTACATATGAAGAAATAATTCCTTATGCTTGTCTTAAACATGCTGCCTATTAATTTTATTGAGTTACCCCTGGTTTGTTGTGTTATGCAAATGAGTAAATAAGACTTCCCTTTTCATTTTCTCCACACCATTCATGATTTGATAGAAGTCTAACATTTCCCCCATTAGTTGTCCCTTTCTGAAGCTTAATTATACTATGATAAATCAGCAGTAGCTTCATTGGAGCCAAATGAGTTGCAGTAACATTACATTATGGTAAGGAAGATGCAAACATGTGTCTCTCTTTGTGTAAAACATCTAGATCAAGATTGTAAAAATTATTGTCCTCTTGAATGTGTATATATATGGGAATCAGTTTTTATTAAGTGCAATTTTTAATTGCATTTTATTTTATTTGTATTTGAGATCTGGTCATCACTAAAATTGCACCCTGAGTCTTCACCAAAAGTCCAATAATGAATTATTACTGAATAAATATTTTGACAGTCTCCTAAGTCTCTTTATCAAATTACAGTTATTTAGGTCATGGTTCTCCTCTCTCTTATCCCTGTGAAACTCATTGCAATTAATGCAATTACACCAGTGAAAAATAGGAGGAAAGCTGTGGTAGCTAAACATCTACCCTATCAGATCATCTTCTGATGTACACAGTCATTTCATTGAAGTCCACATGGTTCCATCAGTGCAAACTCAATTAAGTGAGATCAGAGTTTTCATATTATTAACTATATTTGATCAAAAATCAGAATTTATGTCCCATGGTAAATACAAAGATTTCAAAATTTCCTTTAATCACAAACCAGGGTGAAAAGGCAAAATATCTGATTTTATTTTACAAAATTATATATTCCAAAACTATTTTGTTGGAATCTTATGAATACATGATGAAATGTTTCATTTCAATCATCTAACAATATTTCATTTGAATGTATGTTTGAATGATATCTTCCCATGTAATCATTTTGAATTGAATAAAATAGCCAAAACTTGCTGATAATGTCCTATCCAAATTTAGACAGAATCAATACGTTGCAATGTAAAAGGTTTTGATTTACTCAAATCAGCATTTTCTGGTGGAAAACTGTTCTACTATTACCTGCAATACAGTCACTTGTGATTTTGCACTCAGTTGAATATCTGTGCTTGGAACTTTAAAACAGAGCACATTTCAGTTCAAGAAATAATAGGAATTTAAGGAGAGTCATCTAGATTCAGCACATTTAGAAGAATCCAAAGGAAATATAGTCAAAACAAGAAATTTCTCACCTCCTCCGCAGGCCACATTCATCTCCTTTCTGTGATCAACAACAAATTCAGTATCAGAAGGAATGGGAAAATTTAACAGCTTCTTTAGAAACCCTGGGGACCTGGTCTTTGATTCACCTCAAATACCCCATTATATAAAGCCATATCATAGCTATTCAGGCAGTGTCTTCCTCCCATTAAAATCAATACCAAATAGTTGACTTCAATAGGAGTACAATTTGGCACAGAATATTTGCATCTTTGGTTCTGTGTTAAAGTCCTAAATCCTGTAGGCACCTTTCGAATTCCACCTCTCATAACCAAGCAAAGGCCTCATAGTTTGGTCCAAATGCAGGATGCCTCCAGCCAAATGCCACTGAGTGCACACAATTCCCACGCAAGGGAAATGGCAGGATCATTGCATCACAACACAATTACAGGACTGAGCTCATGCTACCTTTGACAAATGGCAACTTCACAATGTCAAAGGAAAGATTCTTAAAAACAATTAATAGCACCTTCATCTACAAAAGCTCCGTTATTTTCAATGTGAACAAGATTGGCAGAACCTGCTCCTAATTAATCAAGGGTAAAATTTTCTAATCAATCTAATCTAAATAATTTTCTAAACATCTAAGTGATTTACAAGCTTAAGTACCATTTTTGAAAGTGACTTAGGCAGCCAGGCCCATGTTTATCAAGGTATGTACGTTCCTAATTCCCATTGACTTGACTCAGAGTTAGGCACCTGAATGACCTGAATCCTTTGAAAATCTGGCCTTTAATGCACGTCAATGGAAACATTACCCCACAACTCATATCCTCATTGTGAGGAAGGGTTAGGGTTAGATTCACAAATAGAGTTTGGTGCCTAAATGCTACTTTAGGTGCCTAAATCCCAGATTTAGCTACCACTGGTGTTCGCAAAGCCCTGTAGGCAGCTCAGTTTCTTGATGTCAATGTACCCTAGATACCTGCTTGTAAGGCTCTGGGCGTGAGCAATGTGGCCTCTCTCTAGGCATCTGGATTCATAGATTCCAAGGACAGACGGGACCATTGTGATCACCTCATCTGACCTCCTGGATGACACAGTCCTCAGAACTTCCCCAAAATAATTCTTAGAACAGATCTTTTCGAAAAACATCCAATCTTGATTTTAAAATGGTCAGTGAGGTAGAATCCACCATGACCCTTGGTTAATTGTTCCAATGGGTAGTGTATGCCCTACTTTGGGTCTGAATTTGTCTAGCTTTAACTTGCAGCCATTCCATCATGTTATATCTTTTTCTTCTAAATTGAAGAGCCCATTATTAAAATATTTGTTCTCTATGTAGATACTTATACACTGTAATCAAGTCACCTCTTAATTTTCTCTTTCTAAAGCAAAATAGATTGAGCTCCTTTAGTCCATCACTGTAAGGCAGATTTTCTAATCCTTTAATCATTTTCATGGCTCTTCTCTGAAATCTCTCAAATTTATCAGTAACCTTCTTGAACTGTGGACAAAAAAAGTAGACAGCATTTCAGCAGTGGTTACACCACAGCAAATACAGTGGTGAAATAACCCCTCTACTCCTACTCGAGATTCCCCTGTTTATGCATCACAGGATGGAATTAGTTGTTTGGGCCAAAGCATTGCACTGAGAGCTCATGTTCACCTGATTTTCTACTACAACCCTCAAATGTTTTCCAGAGTCACTGTTTCCCAGGATAGAGTCCCCCATGCTGTAAGTATGGCCTGCATTCATTCTTCCTAGATGCATACATTTACATGTAGCCAGATTAAAAAGCCAATTGTATGCTTGTTCACAGTTAAGCAAGCAATTCAGATCTCTCAGAATCAGTGACTTATCAGCTTCATTATTTTATACAGCCCTAACTTTTGTGTCACCTACAAATATAATCCAGGTAATTGATGAAAATCTTGACTAGTGAAAGGCTAAGTACTGATACCTATAGGACCCTGCTAGACACACTCCCACTCAATGATGATTCCCTGTTTACAGTTACATTTTGAGATCTAACAATTAGCTAGTTTTTAATGCATTTAATGTGAGCTGTCTTAATTTTATGTTGTTCTATTTTTTTAATAAAAATGTTGTTTAGTACTGACACAATGTTGTATATAAGGCTCAGTGAAACCCACAAACCAGCAAAGATACAATCTTGGTGGTTCCTCCACTGGGCTGGGTCTTGTATCCACTCAATGACATACCTTGGGAATCTCCAGGAATAAACCTGAGCTAATCTATGCAATGGGTCTTACTCAAAGCACTGATTGTAAACACCCGATATACACTTAGATTAGAGTAAACACACCTTTATTTAACAATTTAAGAAAATGTGATATAACAGGCTGAGATTAATTAAAAATGTCACAACCAATTTAAATCAGCGGGAGGCACTTCAATAAATCAATTAATAAATACAGTGTACAGCAGTGAATGAAACTTAACCAGCTTACATTTGCACTAGCACCAGTTACCCCACCCCGGAATGTGCCCTCCTCTCAATGCCAGAGTTCTAGACACTTGCATA
>NW_020665319.1:0-2936 GCF_002925995.2 Terrapene triunguis
GGCCAAGGCCCAGATCCACAAAAAGACTAAGGCATTGCAATGTGTCGCAACACCTAATTTTAAGACACCAAGACAGCCAGTGGAATCCACAAATCCTGATTTAGGCACCCAGGCTCCCTATACAATGAATGGGAAGAGATAGGCACCTAAGAATGGGATCCACAGAAGCCATCATTTTTTTTTTTTTTTTTAAAAAAAAAAAAAAAAAAAAAAAAAAAAAAAAATTACAAATAAATGCGGTCCAACCGGGAGTGGCACGACCGATGGATTTCCACCCGGACATAGGTGAACGTGGAGACATCGTCCGGGTGGTGGTCGCGCCAGACGTCCACCAGGGAGTGATGTTCCACAATCTCCCGGAGGACGTCCGCGGCGGCCGGGCACTGCTCGGTCCCCGAGCGGTCCCGCTCCTCGAGGGTAGCATTAAAGTCCCCGCCCAGGACCAGGCACTCACGAGGATCCAAGGAGCCGAGGAAGGCGGACGCCATCATGCTAGGCAGGGAGATGCTTAAATTAGCCAAAGCCAGATGCCAATGAGAGGGATGTGTCTTAAGCCTGCGCCTCTCAGGGAGTTCAGCTCCTAAATCTGGGCTGGAGGTAGGCACCTAGCTCTGTTTGGGATTTTCAGCTGTGAATCCTCTGCTGGAGTTAGGTACCTATGCCATTTTTTGCAAGACATGCCTGGGGAGAAGAAGCAATGCCTTATAGCTTTTAGCCCACTTGTTAGGACACTCACCTGGTACATTAGCGACCTGGGTTTAATTTCACCCTCTACTCAATGTGGAGAGGGAATTTGAACCAGGGCATCTCACATCCCAGGTGAGCACCCTAACAATTGAGCTAAAGGTTATAATGGAGTTCCTCCTGCTGCCCCCTGTGTGGAGTTGGGCTACCTCAGAGCACTCCTACTGGATCAGGCCCTGCAGGTGAGATAGGCTAAGAATTGCCATTATGAATGACAATGAATAGTCATTGGGTCGGGGACAAGAGCATGAGGATGACTCTAAAGCCTAGAGTTTCGAGTGTTCACCTAGGATGTTGAAGAGCTAAGTTCATGTCTCTGTTTATTATTTATACACAGTGGAGCAGTTTCAACATCAAAGACTGAGAGAGAGCCCTACACCTGACCATCCAGTAATCCAATGATTAGGGCGCTCTTTTGTAGTGTAGAAGACCCAACTTCACAGATCTCCACATGAGATAGAGGGGGGAACTGTTGGATTTTCTATAGCACATTTCGGCCAACACACTCGGGTTGGGTCAAACCTTTATTTGAACCAAAAGCATTTCTTGAGGTTAACAGCCACTGTTAAAGCAGTAGATAGTGACAGATAGGCAGAAAAAGGTTAGGACCAGTTAACTTCTCCTGTGGCATAGGCAGGTCATGATGAATTTCTCCAATAATGTTCCAATTACCCCCTTACACAATAGCATATTTATACATATTCAATAAATTTCTTCCAATTAGCAAAAAGCATTACACAGCTTCCAATTAATATAAAACACACACAATATTAGCCTTTCCATGGGTTAATTGTTATTAATTATACCTAACCTATATAAGGTGACCGCTTCATCTATTGGCTACTTTTAGCTCAAAGTTGTTTTTCTCTACTATACTTTCCTTTTTGCCTCAGCTTCCCTGTTTTTGTCCTTAACTGTACTTTCTTGTTTATCTTAACTCCCCTGGCCTTGTGGTCACCAGTATGGGTGGGACGCTTCTTACAAACACATAGTTATCAGTTATTTAGCAAGCAATGCACACAAATTTTAGCTTGGGTACATTTTGCGGTTTTAACAGAAATTTAGACATTTTCCGTCATGGAAAGTTTAAAAGGAAGGTCTCCTTTCCCCTCTACCCCACATGACATTTTTGTCAATCTCATCCTCCTTTCCTTTAGTCAAAATGACTGAAATCAAAGCAAAATTTGTCGAGTTTGATTGACATGAAAAATTTAACTTCAACATTACCAAAACATTTTGATTTTTTTTTTAGTTTGCTCAAAACTATTTGGTAAACTTGACACTCATGTCAGAACAGTTTTGGGTCAACCAAAACTGCATTTTTTGGTGAATAAACTATTCAAAAAAAATCACTCATCTATATTTGTGAGAGGTCAGACTGTTGATTCTGTAGTATTTTGTCTCATAAAAATGGCCATACTGGGTCAGACCAATGGTCCATCTAGCCCAGTGTCCTGTCTTCCGACAGTGGCTGATGCCAGATGCTTCAGAAGGAATGAACAGAACAGGGCAATTTTTGAGTGATCCATCCCCTGTAGTCCAGTCCCATTATCTGGCAGTCAGAGGCTTAGATCATCTGTAAGCATCAGCCATAGGCGGTAATGACAGATAATAAGTGTCCAAGCTGGGTTTACAGAATGGAGATAAGGAAGAACTGAGCTCTGTGTTCTTTTCCTAACTGCTCCCTTGACTGTGTGAACTAAAAGGTTTAAGCTCTACGTGTTACATCAGGGAGGCCTATTAGTTTGGGCTTCTGGGTAAAGGTGGGCAAAATTTCAATGACAAATAATTTATTAGTCAAAAAACGCAGTTTCAGGGCAACCAAAACTATTCATGAATTCAGATCAAATTTGGTGAATAGTTTTGTCTGAAAAAAAAATCAGCTCATTTTAACATTTACTAAATGAAACATTTTGATTTTTTTCCCCAAAATGACTTTTTTTAGATGGTTAACTAGCTTTATTTTAAAAACAAACAACATGGTAAAAACAAAAAAAGCCAACCCTCATACCCCGAAGAACAAAATGAAACAAACAAAATAATGATAATAATAATTTTGGTCAAATGAAGTGTTTTGTTTGACCAAAACAAAATTAAATGTTTCATTTCAGGTTAACCAAAACGTTTTGTTTTTGTTTAACCCAATTGTTTTGGGTTTTTCCATTTTGGGGAAGAAAAAAATCCATTTCTGG
>NW_020665320.1:0-2462 GCF_002925995.2 Terrapene triunguis
TTGAAATACAACAGGTCAGAAGAGGAATTGTATTTTATATGGGTAGCAGATTGGTGAGAGGCATGGAGATGCCATGGTGTCGCTTTTTCTCTCACATCCAAGAAGTGGTTTCAGGGCCCCTGTCCCTGCATTTTCATGGCAGCCGGGAGTGGGATGTTGCTTGTTTACTCTGTCACCCGTGTTACAATCAACTGGAGACCCTCGGCTGTGATGGCTGCTAAGAGCTGCATGGAAAGAGCTGCACAGAGGAAGCCATCTGCAGTGCACGCACAACAAGAAGTTTGATCACTCCTACATATTCAGGAGCGCCACCTACTGACGCCTCATTCATTAACTATTGACATAGATACAGACATCTCTCATTTATAGAACACTCTTGTAATGCAGCACAGTGTCCCCTGCTGAGGTGGGGATGGTGGGGTCCATCCAATGCCAGTGGGTCCAACACTCCATTAAGATGAAAGGTGCAGTTCACTCCACTGAGAGCTACTGTCTCAAGCTCTCTGCAGACTCAGGCTGATGTTGCTGCATCGATTACACTCAAGGCAGCTGTCCCCTCTGAGCACGATTGTCTCTGGCTCTCTGCATAGTCATTCAAGTGTTGTGGTGTTGTTAATATTCAGGGCAACTTTTGCCTCTCAGAGATATTGTCTCAGGCTCTTTGCAGACTCAGGCAGAGAGGATGAATGTGTCTTTCCCCTTCCTTCCCATAGAGCTGAGGGAGCTGGTGGGTGGATAATCTGTACATTTAGGCCTGAATGCTCAGACCTGGATGGAGAGGCAGAGCAGAGGAAGAGAGAGCGAGAGCAGCCAGCTAGGTCACACAAACTGAGGGCTGACAGTCAAGGGAGGACACAAACTAAGAACCACATTTTCAAAACAGCTCAGCATGGCGGGTGATGAGCTGTGTCAAAAATCTGTCTCTAAGTGCCACTCAGGAGTTGCTGGCTGAAGGACATTTTTGAAAACCCGGCTCTTTTAATTGCCTAAATGGGAGAGGAGTTTTATGGGAAAATCTGTCATCAGTTGTGGGTGCCAGGTTGTTGGAAATCTGGCCTTTAGGGTGGGATTTTCAAAAGCACCTAAGTGATTTAGCAGCATAACTCTCATTGCTAGAGTCATTGGGGCTTGGGCTCTTAAATAGCTTGGTGGCTTTTGGAAAATCCCACTCTTGTATGTGTCCAGCTCAGTGCTGAAACTTGCCAGCCTGGGAGCTATATTGTGGAACACAATGGAGTGCAGAGCGCTGTCTCTGGGTCACAGCCCTCATGTGCTATCTGAGCATGTCTCAAACATTAATGGATTTTACCCACACAATGGCCCTGTGACATGGCTATAACAACTTTTCATTTCCATTTGACATTTTAAAACAAAAGCTTTCCTTTCATTTTGAGAGGTCAATTTGAAATCAAACCTTTTTCCCCCCAATAGAAAAATCAAATGTTTTTCATCAAAATACAGATTCTCCCACAGAAAAATTCTGTTGTTATGTAACCATGCTTTCAGATTGGAAAAAGTTTTAATGTGAAAAAAATTCACCAGTATTAATAAACATGGAAGTACTCATGATTCCTGTCTGTGGCAGGGTGGTCTCCCCACCATGCTTTGAACAGCTTAAAACAGCCCTAGGAGAGGGCTGAGGGGGAAAAAGCTGGGCTGTTTGGAGAAAATAGCCACAGCTGTAGCCTGTGTAATTAGTGCCCAGCTGGCCCTTATAAGAAGGCAGTGGGCCAGAAGGAGACAGTCTCTCTAGCTTTGAGAGGGAGGGACCTGGCTGCAGGGTACCGGAGTGGAGCAGGGCTGGGGAAAGGCCAAGGGAGCTGGGGAGCTCCGGCCTGGAAACCCCCCCCGCCCCGTCTGCGGCCTAGTGTAAGGCCAAACAGGTACTGGGATTGCAGGGGACAGCCCAAGGCTAGGCAGAGGCAGCAGGTCGAAACCCCCCTTCGTCTATGATGAGTGGCTTTCACACTGCAGTCTGCCCCAGTGAGCGGGGGCTAGATGGTGACTGGCCATAGCCCACGACTGAGGCAAGGTGGGGATAGAGGGTTGGGGGTTCCCCTGGTTGGGGAGACCCTGAGACTGTGGGGGTATTGCCAGGGGGCAGCACCCCAAAGACAAAGGGGCACCGGGTCCTGGGAGTGACACGGTGGCCAGTGGCAGCGGGACACCGGCCTGCAGAGGGCGTTCTGGAGTCTGGAAATGCTAATTCCCTGAGACGACCAGCAGGAGGCGCCACAGGGGTGAGTCCTCGCACCGTCACACTGTCCTAAATAAATTAGAGTCCAACAGAGTGATGCGTAGTAGGCAGAATACTGTGCAAAACCAGGAGGTGAAAGTAATTAAGTCATGCTATTTTTCATTCACTGAGCTGATTGCAAAGGATTTGAATTTTGATGAGAAAGAGGGACATGTTGTCATGAAAATATTCCCATTTTTCAACTAGCTCTATTCATTTTATGTGA
>NW_020665321.1:0-6055 GCF_002925995.2 Terrapene triunguis
GCATCGGGCTTTGTTACAAGGATAGGTTCCTGGGTCAGTGTTTTTGTCCCTCTTGGTCACACCTCACAACACCTGGGGAGGGGAGGTGTACCCACACAGGCCCTGAAGGGGTTAATAGGGGCCTGAGAGGCCTGTTAAGTCCAGGCTTCACTGAGGGTGGGGCCCAGCTGGGGAGGAGCTGGGTGGTGATAAAGCCGGGAAGTTTGCAGCAGAGGTGGGAGGGGGTCCAGAGGGGCAGCTAGGAGTCTGAGGGAGCAGACCTTAGCTGCCAGCCCCCAGGGCTGAAGCCCAGAGTAGAGAAAGGGCCTGCGTTCCCCTCCCAGCCACTGAGGAAGGTGGGGTGAAGCCCCTGAGATAAGGGGTGTGAGGACCACAGAGCCCAGAGATGGAGGGAAGACCTGCTGCAAGACCCCAGGACTATAGCTGGGTTGGACTCTCTGTTACCCCGGAAGGTGTGGACTAAAGCGTGACCAGACCAGAGGGCCGAGTGGCAGGAAGAGAGACCACTGCAGTGATGGAGTGACTGTGGGCAGGGGGACCATCCAGGGATACCCCTGCTGTGCCATCTCTGGCTATGGGGATGTGCTCTTGCAGTGAGTAGACCCCTTGACCGGATTTCACATAGATTGTAAGCACCTTGGAGCAGGGCCCATCTTGTTTGTCCAGCACCTGGCACAATGGGGTCCTGGCTGAGGCCTGGGCTCCTAAGTGCTGTGGTAATACAAATAATGGTAATACAGATGGGAAACTGAGGCACGGAGAGGCAAAGTGGCCTGGCCAAGGTTACACAGGAACTTTGTGGCAGAGTAGGGACTTGAAATGAGGTCTCAAGTCCTGGGCTAGTGCCTGTACCACTGCCTTGGAAAAGGCAAGTTTAAGCGCGGGCTACAGTGCTGCCAGCTCGTATGGGTTTTTTTCCATGACTCTCACAATATTTGGCATTCTTGTAAAGCGCCAGCTGCTGGAGTCAGGTGAGAATCTTTCCTCCTTTGAAAACAGTAAGTCTAGCCCACGTGGTTGCAGAGAAAAGCTTGAAAAGCTAGCCCCTTGAGGCTCTGAAACTTAGAAGGCAAAGAAAGGGAACCTCGTGGGTTGTTTGGGGGAGAAAATCAGATGATTTTAAAGAGGATTGTTTTGAGGGGGGAGCCTGCTTGCTGATCCCTAACCGGTGAGGCTTGGCAAGGCAGGGGAGGTCTGTGGCAGGGGGACACTTCTCCGAAGGGAGCAGAGATTATACTCTGGTTTATGTCACTGAGCTCTATTTTTAGCCTGTGGAGTGTCAGCGTGTGCATACATCCTGTAGATTAATTGACATGGGAGGCTCACTGCAGCCAGTCCCTGCTCTCAGGATGTGCCCAGTGTTGGCTAGTCGGCCAGGCCAGGACACCTTCGGGCGTTGACTTCTGGGGAAACGTGATGTGTCTGGAAAAGGGTTGTTTCTTTATTTGCTTCCCCCCCAGCACCCTCCCAAAGAAGAAAGCTAGATCCCACAGACTCTGCCGTCCCGTGCTTCTGGGCTGGGCTGCTGTCTGGGCAGAGGCCTGCGGATTGTGGGGATGGGCTGGCAGCCGGATCGAGTCCCCTTGGGCACAGTGAGAGCAGGACAGCCGGAAGCCTGGTTGGTTCCTAGAGTGCTAGGACAGAGTCAGTGCGTGGTGGGAGAGGGACGGCCGCGTCTGCCCTCTTGGAGGAGCCGCTGATGCTACTTACATCGGCGGAGACGCGTCCCAGTGGTTGAACGATGCAGCGGTCCCTTGCTCCCCTTATCCATAGGTGGGGTGCTGAGCCTGGGGACACGGAGACGGGCTCTGCCTGTTACAACAGGGCTCTTCTCTGCTGAGGATCGTGCAACTTCCAGCAGCACTGAACGGGGGTAGCGCCTTGCCACTCGCCTTTCCCGGCGCATCGATTCTCTGCCCCCGCCCGGGGTGCCGGGCTACGGCGGCTGGAGAAGGAGCGGCACCGCCCGTCAGCTCACACTCACTCGTATCGCTTGTTCCTGCCGGCCCTCGGGCCGACCTTGAGGCTGCCGCATGGAAGCGCAGTTGGGCCCATGCCGACGGGATGCATGTGTCCGCGTGCTGGCAGTGAAGATGGCCATGCCTGGCGCTCCCTGACCACTGCCACCGCTGGGGGCCAGCGTCACTGGGCAGGGCAGCGGGACAGAGATTAACAAGCGTTTTCCGTCCTTGGGATGGGCTGTGCCATGAGGACCATCGCTCCCCATGCGGCAGGCGGGGAGTGCAGCTGGGAGTGCCCGGAACAAGTCCCATGTCTCTGACCCAGCTGTGAGAGCGCGACTCTTTCTCCTGGTTACACCATTGCCAAGGGGTACTCCTTCTCTGGCGCTGCCAGCGGGCAGCTGGGCGCACTGCAGGGAGCACGCCCTGTGGAGGGGGGGAGCAGGTGAAATCCAGCCCGGTCATTATGGGGAGAGCAGCGGCTGGGATCTCCAGCCCTTTACCAGCGGGATCCGTCCCACCACTCTGGAGAGCACAGCCCCTGTCCCCACCGCCCCCCTCCCTCCCCTGGACACTGTGTGCCAGCCTGGCGGGAGGGGGGCGTGGGAAGAGCTGTGAGAAGTTGCCCACTTTTTGTCCCTGCTCCTGCAGCATCCAGCGCAAGCCACGCACATGTGCAGGGCTTCAGGCCTGAGCGCCTGACTCTGCTATGCTCGGCCGTGACCCTGGCCCACAGCCCCAGCCCCGCATGCTCACACCCAGGGCGTGGCGGGGGGGAGGGGGGGAGGGGAATACCCCGTGAGAGCCAGAACCCAGCAGTAGCTATCACATGTGTGTGCCCGTCCCCTACCCTGGACACACCCCCAACACCCTCCCGCACCCCATGTTCTGGCAAGATCCTGGTTACATGTATGTGAGACTCTCTCGTGTGTGTGTGTATGACTCTCATGTATGTGTGTGTGTGTGTGTGTCTGTGTGTGAGAGATTCTCTCGTGAGTGTGTGTGAGAGACTCGTGTGTGAGTGTGTGACACTTGTGTGTGACTCATGTATGTGTGTGTGTGATAGAGAGACATTCGTGTGTGTGTGTGAGATACTCGTGTGTGTGTGTGTGTGTGTGTATGTGTGTGTGTGTGAGAGAGAGACACTTGTGTGTGTATGACTCTCATGTATGTGTGTGTGTGTCTGGGTGTGTGAGAGATTCTCTCGTGTGTGTGTGAGAGAGAGACGTGTGTGTGTGTGACACTCGTGTGTGACTCATGTATGTGCGTGTATGAGAGAAAGACACTCGTGTGTGTGTGTGTGTGAGACACTCGCACGCGTGTGTGTGAGAGAGACACTCGTGTGAGGCTCATGTGTGTGTGCGAGAGACAGTTGTATGTGTGTGAGAAAGAGACACGTGTGTGTGTGTGTGTGACACTTGTGTGTGCATGAGACTTTTGTGTGTGTGTGTGTGTGAGAGAGACACTTGTGTGTGTGTGTGTGTGTCTCATCCATTCCCAGTGGGAGCTGGTTTCCCGTGGGGCCTGCCTGCTACATGACCTCTCATTGTTTCCTATCTCAGCTCTGCATTCCCCGATTTCCACCCCTCTCTGTTCCAGGCCTGGCTGACTCAGTGTGGATCAGACCCAGACTAAGCCCGTGGAAGGGTCTGCAATGCGGGTGTGTGTGTGTGTGTGTTTCCTTTCCTGTAACTTCCTTGAGTGTGGAAAGCTGGAGCCCAGCCAGGTGACCGCGCTGGGCAGGCTGGGGCGTCGGGCAAAGGGCTGGCACTGTGGGCCCCCAGGCTTGCTTTGTGGAGAGCAGCGGGTGGCAGCTCCTGCCCTGGAACGTCTCCGGCCTCCGCGGGGCGGAGGGAGCAGAGACAGTGGCAGCAGAAAGCTGTCATCGGCTTCCCTGCGCCTGCCCTTGCTCCACTCCCATGCCCCAGCACTGCCGCATCTCTGCGGCACTTGGGCCTCCGGCCGCTCGGGCCGTGCTGCTGGGGGAGGTGGGCAGAGCCGTGGCTGTGGGGAAATGACTTTGCTGGGGCTGTTAAATCACCCTTCGTTTCTCCTCCCTGTCACAGCGTCTCTGCTGGCTCAGGCTTGTGTTGAGGCCAGGGCACTGGCTGAGGCTGTCAACTCCCAAAATAAGACACCCAGCTGCTGTGGAGCCAAGAGACACTTATGGTTCCCCAGCCGTAGGCCGAGCGCAGACAAAACCAGGCTGCGTGTATCTTATAACCATGTGGGACTGGGCTGGGGGCTCATTCCAGACACTCCCCACTGGCCACCGTGGAGGCCCATTGGCTTTCAATGGGGTCGGGACGCCTACGTTCCCTGGGTGTTTCTATCAGTTCTACCCACAGTCCTGATTGGCACCAGAGCCTCGTTGTGCTGGGCATCGTGCCACCACACCTGTGGGATCTCAGGGCGGCTCGCACTCTTTCAAGCCACCCAGCGTACAATGGCATGGCTGGGGGAGGAGACACTGTCTGTAGATACAAATGCTCCCTTTTTTGCTAGCTGGTTTGTTTTGCAATTTCATAGATTCCAAGGTCAGAAGGGACCATTGTGATAATCTGGCCCAGGGGTGGGCAAACTTTTTGGCCCGAGGGCCACATCGGGGAATAGAAATTGTATGGTCGGCCATGAATGCTCACAACATTGGGGTTGGGGTGCGGGAGGGGGTGAGGGCTCTGGGGTGGGGCTGGGGATGAGGAGTTTGGGGTGTAGTAGGGTGCTCTGGGCTGGGACCGAGAGGTTCGGCGGGCGCGAGGGGGATCAGGGCTGGGGCAGGGTTGCGGGAAGGGGTGCAGGTTCTGGCTGGGGGTGCGGGCTCTGGGGTGGGGCTGGGAATGAGGGGTTTGGGGTGCAGGAGGGGGATCAGGGCTGGGGCAGGGGGTTGAGGCGTGGGGAGAGGCTCAGGGGTGCAGATTCCGAGCGGCGCTTACCTCAAGCGTGGTGCAGCCCCAACCCAGCACCACGGCCGGAGCAGGGCCGAGCCGCATGGTGCGACCCGTGGGCCGGCTTAAAATGGCCCTTGGGCCGTAGTTTGCCCACCCCTGATCTAGTCTAGTGTAACACAGGCCAGAGACCTGCCCCCAAATAATCCCTAGAGCAGCTTGTAGAAAAACATCCAGTCTTGATTTAAATATAGCCAGCGATAGAGAATCTACCACGACACGTGGTAAGTTGTTCCAATGGTTAATTACCTTCACTGTTAAAAATGTTACACCTTATTTCCAGTCTGAATTTGTTTAACTTCAGCTTCCAGCCACTGGATCCTGTTAGACCTTCTCTGCTAGATTATCAAATATTTCTTCCCCATGCGGGGACTTGTAGCCTGTGATCATGTCAGCCCTTAACTTTCTCTTTGTTAAGCTAATCGATGGAGCTTCTTGAGTCTATTGCTGTGTGAGGATGCGGCTCTGGCGGGACCCAACTGAGAGTGCCAATTCAGGACAAATTGCTAAAGCAGGGCAGTTACAGCCCAAGGCTGGGGTTTTTCCACCTCTAAGGCAAACCAAACCAGCCAGACTAAGAGGACTTCGGTCTCACCCCACTGGCTAACCACAAGTCTCACAAGCAATCTCCTTAGACACTCCAGTTTCCCAGTATCACCACCAGTGCCACTCGTTATGGCAATAAATGGTTATGAAAACCAATACCCCAATAAAAGAAAAAAGGTTCTCCTGATCCCATAGGACCAAGCCACAGACCCAGGTCAATATACAACTTAGATCTTACCCACAAATCACGCTGTTGCCAATCCTTTAGAATCTAAAATCTAAAGGTTTATTCATAAAAAGAAAAAGATATAGATGAGAGTTAGAATTGGTTAAATGGGATCAATTACATACAGTAATGGCAAAGTTCTTGGTTCAGGCTTGCAGCAGAGATAGAATAAACCGCAGGTTCAAATCAAGTCTCTGGAATACATCCCCACCTGGGATGGGTCATCAGTCCTTGGTGTAGAGCTTCTGATTGTAGCGAAGTACCTCCAGAGGTAAGAAGCAGGATTGAAGACAAAATGGAGATGAGGCATCAGCCTTATATAGTTTTTTGCAGGTGTAAGAACACCTCTTTGTTCTCACTGTGGAAAATTACAGCAA
>NW_020665321.1:6065-20769 GCF_002925995.2 Terrapene triunguis
GGTGCCACTACAGGACCTTGGTTGCAGCAATGATCTATATGGTCCCAGTTTATGTCAATAACGTCACACCGGGTCATCGGCTGCTTCGCTCCCACGTTCACCAACCAGTGATGGAATCCATTGATAAGTCAGGGTATTGCCTTGTTTTCCAGTCCTCTGAGCCGTCTTATGACTTTCCCTGTAGATAGCGTGGAGTGAGTTCTGCCAGCGTTCCCTGGTCAGAGCCCGGATGGGTGGAGGGGCAGGAAGGGGGGTCTAGCTAGGAAGAGTGGGATGAAAGGAGAACACAATGGTGAATGTCAGGAACTCTCCATTGTTTGCATCACAATAGCACCAAGAGCCAGCCGCAGGGCATGACAGACAATGGGGAGGGAGGGGGTCCCTGAGGGAAGACGGGGAGACCAGCATCTGAATCCCCCAGGTGCCTGCCTTATTGGCTGGCACCTTACAGCAGCATGGGCTGGAGGAGGGCAGGGGGAGGGGGTGCTGCCAGCCTGGCCAGGGTGCCTGACGCTGGGCTCTCTCCCGCAGTCCTTCACCCGGCTGACGGAGCTGGTCCTGCAAGCTCACAAGAAGGAGCTGGACGGGCTGCGCTCGTATGCGGCGGACGAACTGAACTTGGCCGAGCTGGAGGAGGAGGAGTGCAAACCCGAGGGGGCGGAGAACTCTCCCAAAGCCTGCTGGTGCTGAAGGGCCTCTCTGCTGCCCGGGTCCCCCTACCCTGCCGCCGGCCTGCTCCGCTCCCTGCGCTGCTGGACTCTCCTCGGGCTCCCCGATGTGTCTCCTTTGCTGTCCCCTGGGTCTGCCGTGCTCTGTAGGTTCCTCCCGACGTGCTGTGTGCGCCAGATGTCCCGGTGTCACTCTGCCCATCCTGGTGCATTTGTGGTCCCCCCCCCCCCCCCGCAACCGGAGCAGGATCAGTCTCGCGTGCGGCCTTCCTAGGAGGCACCCACAGGCGCCGGCTGGACTTCGGCTCTGGCTGCGCTATCCAGGGATTGCTTCCTTGTGCTCGCACGGACTCCGCTTCGCTGCAATGAGTGAGGCAGCCGGGACTGCTGGGCAGGCAGTGCCAGGCCTGGCCCACAGTAACCTGAGCAGAGAGACTCTGGGAATCGCCTCTCCTGCCGTTCCGCTGCCAACGTGCCCTTCTCCAGGTGGGGCTTCATAGAGGGCTTTCTGGCCATGCGGCTTTGGCTGTCTCAAACACTCTGCCTCCTTCTGCCAGTGTCCCCGGTGCCGCCTGCCCTGAAGGCTCCCGGCTGGGAGCAGCGCTGCTGCAGACGCCTGTCCATGTGGTGGGTGACGCTGGGGCTGCCTGGGAGCAAGAACCTCAGCTAAACTCTCCCCACCCGCTCGGCTGCCTGCAGTCTGGTGCCCCAACAGGAATCCGGGAGCCCCAGGGAAGTGGCTGGCCTTCCCAAGGGGCTGATCCCTTCCAGCTCTCGGCGGGAGCTGTGGCTGGCCAGTGCCTCTGCGAATGGGGCCACTCCTCTAGGTAGGGGCCTTGCGGCCGGCTGCTGGGCTCCCCTAGGCCGCTCAGTGCCAACACGGGCTCTGAGGCCATCCTGGGCCCTAATGGGGTCACTGCTGTACTGCCCGGAGACTCCCAAGAGCTCTGGCAGCTAGTGGAAGATGTCCCTTGGCTCATCTCGGGTTGCCTGGGCTGGGAGGCAGCCAGATGCCAGACCGTGGGGGCAGCCAGTCTGCTCACGCCTGGCCAGGGGGGCTAACGATCTCCGGAGGTTGGTTTGGCCGCGTCCCCCACAGGCCGGGGTAGAGGTGAACCCCTTGGGAGGACGTACACCAAGGCCTTCCTCCGCTCTGGACTGGCCGAGGAGAGTCATGTCACGAGACGCTCAGGCCACGTATCCAGTTGGCTGGATCCCGGAGGAGCTGTCGGCCACCTATCGCCCGCCCCGCCGGCCATCTGGAACGTGGCAGAATCTAGAGCCAGTGCTGGCTCAACCCATCCTGTTCCTGGCTCCTGCCTGGCCGGCCTGAGGCCTGGTGCACTTGGCACGTTCCCAGGTTCTTGGGGCTGATCCGCCACCTTCCCCTGTGGGACTGGGCCTGGCCCAGCCAGGGGGTGTGAGAGCATCTCCAGTCCAGTCTCTGCACTGCATGGTTCCGAGTCCAATTCCCAGCCCGCGTCCAGGAGCTTCTGCAGGGCGGTCTGCATTTACACGCAGGGCAGTGAAATGGGGGCTGCCCGGTCCATGCCACTGGGAGCTGAGCTGTGAGGCATATCCCTGCTGGCGCTGCTCCTGGCCAGCCAGTGCCCGGCTGGCAGACGGACCCTCCTTGCTTTGAGCTCTGCCCCTCTGTCCATTTCTTAGGAGGCTCTTCGGAGCCGGCAGACACCACTTAACCAGCCGGGAAATGGGTTTGTGCCCCCTCCGCCCCCCGGAATGTGTTTAAATCGTGCTCTTCATTTTCCACCCCTTCCCCCTTCTGGTGTCCGAGGAGCAGGGGATGTGGGAGCCTGGGGTGGGGTGGGGGTCTCACTTTGCAAGTATTAACCCTTTCTGTGCCGGTGCTGGCGGTTACCCGCTACACCGAAGGTGGTGTCAGATGTATGGGCAGGACTGAGTGTCTTCCACATGCCCTGCTGGGCTAATCAGGGGCCTTGGCTATGGCCCTCCCCCACCATCCCTGGTTGTCTGTGGCGCTGGGCAGGGCAGGCCTGGGAGAGCGCTGCCTGTTGTCCCGCCACAAGGGGGCACTCACCTTCAAACCCAGCGGGGACATGGGGCAGCAGCAGCAGCGCATGCTCAGGAGCCCTGCAGGAAAGCAGGCGCTGAAGACGGAGGGCTGGGATGCAATCAGCTCAGCTCTCCCGCCCCTCGCTGCTGGTGAGACGCCCCGGAGCCCTCGTCTGAAACGAGGGGGAACAGGGACTCGCGGAGCGCTGCAAAGAGGAGAACGCTGCAGGCGAAGGCTCTCGGTGCCCCTGCCAGCGGGCGGCGGACGGGGGCGGAGCGTGCTGCTGTGGGAGGGGGAGAGGGCGCCCGTCCGATCCTTCCTTCCTGCTGGGGTCGCCCCGTCCAGCAGGAATCCGCCCGCGTATTTCCGCGCTCAGCCCCAAGGTGCAGATGCTGCGCTCTGAACCGAGCTAGGAACTGCTGCTGCCGGAGGTCGTTAGACTCCGGCTCGCCCTCCCCTCGCTGCATGGCTTCTGGGGGGCTCCACGTGTCCGCGAAGGCAGCACTGACTGCCCCACGCAGGAAGCCGTGGCTCTGTGGGGCGGCGGGCCTGCTTCTCTTAGGCACCGACTGGGTAGGGCCTGTTGCTGGCACTGGACCGAGAGGCGATGGTCGCTGAGCTGGCTCGGTGCAGAGCGCCGTGAGTTCCCTGATGCCAGGTGGCAGTAAGATTGCGCTATGGGAATTCCTAGAGAAATGCTCCCAGCTCCTGGACCCAACGCCTCCATTGCTAGTGGACCAGGCTTCCTCCGGTGCATGGATACCACAAGGCCCCTCTGAGCGGGGCGTCCTGCCTGCCCCATGTCCTGTTAGCCATGGATCTTTGTCTCCAGCAGCGACTGTCTGCGCATCCCGTCCTGAGGTCCTGTTTGAAAACACAAAGCTGCCCCCCGTGAGTCCTTGGCTGTGTGTCCCCGTTCCGCCCGTGGCGCCCTCTGCCCGCCCGGGGGGCCTCATGTGACCTATTCCTGGAGTTCATTCTTTTAGACACAAATGTTTACAAAATAAAGGTGATTTCAAACCGGTGAGGGGGCTGCCTCGTTCCTGACGCTTCTCTCTGGGATCTCGCCTCCTGGAGACGGGGCCCTGAGCGGCGGAATGGGACTGCAGTGAGTTTGAGGGTCTGGCTCTGGTGGGCGCACAGATGGTCAGTTATTGCTGCTGTCTCTCGCTGGCGCCACCTGCTCTCGGGCTGGGTGGGCAATGCAGGCCTGCTATGCACGTCTCTCCTGGCCCTGGGGGGCCCTGGAGCACAGCAGCTGACCTGTGAAGCGGTGCAGTGAGCTGTTCCTTGCCAGCCTGTGCCCAGCTGGCAGATGGACAGGGAGGGCGGGGGGACGGAGCTGCCATGGTTCTGCTGTAGCTGGGAGCTGTCTGTTCTTACTGGGCAGATTCGCCCAGCAGGGCAGCGCAGGGGGTCGGGAACACTGACGGGAGTCTGGCCTGGAGACACCCCGTCTTGTGAGATGTTCTGCAAGTGCAGGCTAAGAACCTTTCCCCCACCGCCTGGGCAAAGCAAGGACTTGGATGCTACAGACGGTGACCACAGCCCTGGCACTGTTCTGTGCCTGCACTGGCCTGGGGCAGCTGTCCATGGGCACTAGCAGCAGCCAGCAAAAGCTAAAGCCGGACGTCAAACCCTCGTCAGCCGGGCTCTGGTTTCTCCGCTGCCCCAGGGGCGGCTCTGGTTCCAGGCAGCTGCACAAGGGCCCGGTGGGCCGGCAATCGGATCCCGCTGTCAGTAATTCCAGCTGCTTTTGCCTGGGGTGGGAGGGGCTGAGCACCTGGGGGGGGTTCCCTTTTGGGGGGGCAGGGCAGGCACCCCAGGGTGTTCCCGTTCCTCGAGGGTGGGGTGTCAGATGGGCTGAGTGCCCGCCCAGGGGCAGTCGCTTGTGCTGAAACTGAGGCCTGAGCTGGATTTTGGCTCCCAAGCAATCCTTGAACCTGGGTCTCTGACAGCGTGTACGTGAGAGCGCCTGGGCGCCGGGCGGAGGCACCACTTGCAGCTGCTGCAGCAGGGTTTGTGGTTCCCCAGCACCGGAGGCGACAGCGGGACAGAGCTCCGGGCGCTGGGGCACTGGCCCCCTGAGAGCAGATGCACTGATGTCCACTTGCAGGAAATGAGCCGAGCTCCTTGTACACCTGCCTGGGCACACGGTCAGAGCCCTGGGCACCCACAGGGGCGGCCGGCAGGCACCTTGGCTCACCCAGCTGCCTTCCCCGACTGGCCGTGAGCTGCAGCTCCCCCCAGCAGCCCTGGCCCAGTCTAGTCTGGCTAGAAAACTCCTTTGCTGGACCATCTGCCTTGGCGACAGGAGCAGAGCCCGCTCCTGGCAGTGTGGGGGGGGGGCGGGGGGCTGGTACCACGTGAGCCTCCCACAGGGGTGTTGTCACCCGTGGCAGCAGAGGCTGAGGCAGGAGGCCAGCCTGGCATGACAGCACTGGGGCAGGTGAGGAGCTGGGGTGATGGAGGGAGCTGGGCCAGGCCCAGCCAGTCCCTGACCACACACCGGCTCAGCATTTCTCTCAAGCTGCTGGCTCCGGCTCCAGAATCTCAGCTTGTTTGTTTAAAGTCGGGCTCCAGCTGAAGTGGTTGCAAGAAAAACCTTCATCCTCTCCTCAGCCCTGCAGGTTGGAGAGATCTGAGCTGTCCCATCAATCTCCCGTGGGGGGTGAACTGCACCCACCCAGTGCTGGGAGGATTGTGAATGTCTCTCCCATTCACTGGTTAGTTGCTCAGAGTGAGGCTGAGCTCTCCCCTGACATCCAGCAACCCCGGCGGGGATTTGCATAGACACACCCACTCCGCCTAGGTGGTCAGCGGGCAGAGCTGCGTTAGGAAGTAATCAATGTTGGCTGGTTTGGGGTTATAAATCACGTTATTGAGCCCAGGGATAACAAAATGTGGTTGTCCTTAGTGTCTGAGTAAAGGACAGCAGAACTGTGCCTAGCATCACCTGAGTGGGGTGGGGGGAGGGTGTCACCATCAGCTGAACCTCGCTCGCAAAGCTAGCAATAGGGATGCCAAGTACCACTGAAAATGAGTGTGTGGGCTGTGGTGTTTCTACTTGGCTGTTTGCATTCTGGATTGAGCTTTATGGTGCATCTACAGGGCTGGTAAATACCTGGGGCTGGCCTGTGACAGATGGCTCAGGCTAAGGGGGTGTTTAATTGACGTGTAGAGCTGATGGCTGGAGAGCTTGCTGCTTTGTGAGGTCCCAGAGCCCGGACCCCACCCCAAGCCTGAATGCTTCACTGCACCCCCTTAGCCTGAGCCCTGTGAGCCTGAGTCAACTGGCACAAACCCGCCCCAGCTGTTCCACTGTAGTGTAGACATAGCCCGAGCTGCAATTTGACCCTCCCCTTTCCAGTGCTTAAAGACAGAGCTGATTGGACTCGAGTGAGAGTCCTTGTTTCTGTGCAGTGATGGGTAGAGCTGAAATCCCTGATGAGTAAGTGTAGGGGCTCTGGCTTAGTCATGGTGTGGGGGCGGCGTTGCAGTGAAAGGCGACGAAAGGGCAGCAGCGCAGAGATTCCTAGCTAGCCAGTGAAATCACCGAGAGCTGGGGGATCTCGGAACACGACATTGTGGGCAAGGGGGCTGCATGAAGCCCACAGTAGCTGGGCTGAGTGCCCAGTAATGGCCCCACAGTGGGATGGCCGGGCTCTCTGCGACTGGGCCGCACTGCTGGAGGAGTCCAGAAGAAGCTAGGAAGTGGGGGGGGGGGGCCTGTTATAAACAATTACATCCTGCCCCATTTACCATAAATACCCCCACTACTGTTCCAGGAGCACATCGATACTGGGACTGGGGCCGTGCACAGACACCCAGTGAGAGACGGGCCCTGCCCCTAAGAACTCACAGCCTCCATAGACAGTGGGTGGAGGGGAAACTGAGGCCTGGAGGTGGCAGGACCCAGCTGTCTAGAGTTGCAGGGCTCTGCCTTGCCCTGCCCCCACCAATTTCCTACCCAGCTATTTCCTATGACCTGCAGCCGGCAGCTAACGGATCCAGTGTGGGCAGGAGCCTGCTCAGGTGCCTCTGAGAGCCGCTGCCTTGGAAACCCCTCAAGGGCCGGGGGCTGTGCCTGCCGGGTACTGTTCCCAGGGCCGTGAGACGCCAGCCTCAGAACCTGCTGTGGGCGCCGAGCCCAGCCAGCCTGGATGGAGGGAAACACACACACACCCGAGTGGGGCTCTGGCAAGGATGGGGCCACCCCCACCCCCGCCCCCGAGAGGATTATTAACAAAAGAGGGGTGGGGGTGGGGCTCCGTTTACCGCGAGGAGGCAGCGCGGTGAGTCGCTAGAACATGGCCCGGGCCCCAGGAGCCCTGGGTTCTAGCCCCAGCCCTGTCACTGGCCTGCTGGGGAAGGCCCCGCCTCAGGCCTTGGTTTCCCCCTGGGGGTAATGGTACTGCCCTGCTTCGAGAGCGACAGATGAAAAGCGTTCCATGTGCTCGTTTGATTTGCTCCCTGCTATAGACCAGGAACATACAGTCTGTTCTCCCCGGCGGGCTCTGCCTCGCCCAGCGAGAGTGCGCACAGCTCAATGGAAAGCGTGCATATGCGCTCCGACTTCCTTTCTCCCCTGTGTCCACTGGAATCAAATTGTCCCGGGCGAGATTTAAAGCTAACCCCTCTACTCTGTCTGAGTGGAGCCCCCCCCTTCTCACCGGCTGGGCGTTGGGCAGCTCATTGCACAGACACCAGCTGAGTTTCCAGTGTGCGGCCCATGCAGCAGCCCTCATCTGTTATCTAAGGCCCTCTGAATACCTCATCCAGATGCAAGCCTGGCACAAGCCCCATCTATCCACTGCCTTGCCAGGCCCCTGTTCACACAGTATCTGAGTGCGTCACCCTCAGTCACAGAGTTACCCTTGTGCCCCCTGGGAGGTGGGGAAGGAGCAGCCCCATTTCACGAGAGAGGCACCAGGTGGATTAAGTGACTTAGCCAAGGTCACCCAGTAGGTCAGCGGCACAGTCGGGCCTAGAACGCAGGTGTCCTGAGGCCCAGGCCAGCTTTCCTTCCTCCCCGAGGCCTTTGCAGGTCACCCCCTGCCTGGCCTGGCCTGAGACCAGGAAGGTGCAAACCAAACTCAAAGTGCCTTTTCTCTTTCCCTTGCCCGTGTCTGTTAGCGTTGGGCAGGCAGTGAACCAGCGAGCCAGGGCAGGTCTGTAGGGAAACGCCACAGGCAGCGGAGCTTGGCTGTTGTGTCCTTGATTGGGCATAACCAGCAAAGCCAAGCCCTGGGAAGAGGGAAATTTGGGCATTGGTGCCAGCGGTGCGGGAGATTCCTGGAGTCCCCAGTGGTGTTGTGCAGAGCAGGTGAACATTCTCCTCCAAGGCAGCAGCGCAGGGCCAGGCAGGGAACCCGAGACCCAGCCCCCAGTCTGACATCTTTTAAACGCATTTTTAAAAGTTGGTTTATATATTTTTATATTACAATAGGGTTTAGTTATTTTGTTATAATATAACATTAAATTAAAAATACCAATAAACCAAATTCTGAAGCACAGTCATTTCAAAATGAGAAAGTGAAGGTTCCATTCTGAGAAAGTCAAAACACTTTGTCAATTCTCTTCTATACACGTCATAGAAATCGACGTTACCGCAGAATGTTTTCATTTAGTCAGATTCACTTTTTCTGATGGAAAACCGTTGTCAGAAAATTTCCCACATACTCAGATAGAAGGAAAAAGAAAAGGAAACAAAAATGTTGGCTTGTTATGTTTTAAATCTCATGAAGTTTTAAAGAAATCTCCTAATTTTTGAACACTTGTGGCTAGGGATGCTGAAACGGGCCTGTCTCTCCCTGTGTGTCTGTGCAGTGCCCAGCCCAATGGGGTCCTGATCTCAGCCGGGGCAGGATCTGTCTCCTGCTCTGTGTCTGGGCAGTGCCTGGCACAACCGGGCCCTGATCTCAGCCGGGGCAGGATCTGTCTCCTGCTCTGTGTCTGGACAGTGCCTGGCACAACCGGGCCCTGATCTCAGCTGGGGCAGGATCTGTCTCCTGCTCTGTGTCTGGGTAGTGCCTGGCACAACCGGGCCCTGATCTCAGCTGGGGCAGGATCTGTCCCCTACTCTGTGACTGGGCAGTGCCTGGCGCAACCGGGCCCTGATCTCAGCTGGGGCAAGGCCTGTTGCTCACTGTGTGTCTGTGCAGCACCTGGCCCCTGCTCTCAGCTGGGGCAGGATCTGTCTCTTGCCGTGTGTCTGTGCAGCGCCTGGCACAACAGGGCCCTGATCTTGGGATGTCTAAGGGCCAGTGGAAGGCACATACTACTAGTCACTGTCTGATTCTTCCCTCTCAGTTGCATCCCCCAGTGCTAGAGGAGCTAACTGACTTGAATTACTGAGAGCTAGCCGGAGTATCAGGTTGGCCTGAATCTCCTTCCTGCGTGAGCTGGCTTTGCAACGGGACCTGTGCAGGCCTGACCTGCTGCTTTGTTCTGCGTCTGGAAAGAGTTGGCTCACTGACAGGGGCGTGCTCTGATTTCCTTCCAGGCGGTGCCAGGAAACGGAGAGACCTTTGGAGCAGCAGATCACGTGGGGCGTGGGGCGTGGGGCGTGGGGCGAGCCTTAAGCCAGCGCCTGCCAGCAGGCAAGGCTCACTGTGCGGCTGCAGCCATGGCTCACATCGCCAAGTCCTTCTACGACCTGAGCGCCACCGACATCCATGGGGAGAAGGTGGATTTCAACAACTTCCGGGGCCGGGTGGTTTTGATTGAGAACGTGGCATCCCTCTGAGGCACGACGGTGCGGGATTACACCCAGCTCAACCAGCTGCAGGCCCGGTACCCGCGGCGGCTGGTCGTGCTGGGCTTCCCTTGCAACCAGTTTGGCTACCAGGTATGTGGCACCTGCATCCCCCCACCCCGTGTCCTCTGCCTCACCAAAGAGCCCTGGAGGTTGCAGGCCCTGCAGGATCATCCCCCTCCAGCATGCTGGGCATGCAGCGGGTGCTAGCTCGGTGCTTGGAGAGCTCCCGCCAGCCAGGGGCTGGGAACAAGAGACGTGTGCGGCCCCGGCTCCTCCTATGGTGTCTCGCCTGGGCACGTGGGACAGGGTCAGAGCAGCCGCTGGGGTAGGAATTGCGGGGGGGGGGGGGGGGCACTGCCCCTCTGGGATGGCCACGCAGCAGCACGGCGACATGGGACCGGTGCCCCCAATCCAGCCCAGAGATCAGTCCCAAAGCCAGGCAGTGACCCAAGGGATCGGCTGCCCACTGCCCTGTCGCTTACACCAGCGATGCTCTGCCATGCACCAGGGTGTGGGGGCGGGAGCATCCTGCCCTTTGCTTCTCCCTCCTGCATGGCACAGGCAGGAATGATTTAAGTAGCCGATGCTGGCCTCAGCTGCACCTGTAAGACCCAATGGCCCAGGTGGGTCTATGCTGAATGGAGCGCATTTTGCACGCTCCTGCCCCAGGCTGGGCTCCCTCCTCCCAGCCTGCCTCCTGCTGTCCAGGCTGGGTGCCCTCCTGCCCACGTAAAGCCTCCTTGGCGACCCCTCAGTGGCAGCCTGAGCACTGCCCAGAGGGGGGCATTGGAGCAGCTCCACCCTAGCCCCAGCGTGCGAATCTCTCACCTGGCTGCAGCCTGACGGGCAGGGCCCGGGCTGCTCCCACAACCAGAGCAGCGTGAGAGCAGCTAGAGACGGAGCAGGGTGGCTGGGTCCCTTCCAGGGGCCAGGGCAGGGTTCTTGCCTGGAGAACCTTCTTTGCTGCTGGGACCGTACAATCCAGCTGCTGGTCAGGACGTTTCCCCTGTTCCCACATGGTGGCCCGGCAGGGAGGTCAATGAACAGGGACACAGGATGCCTGGGTTCTCTTCCCAGCCCTGCCATAGCTCTACTGGGTGACCTTCGGCAAGTCACTTCCCTGCCCCGTGCCTGAGTTTCCCCTTTGCCTGTGTTGTCTATTCAGACTGTGGGCTCCCTGGGGCAGGGACTAGCGCTCGCTCTGGGTCTGTGCAGCACCTGGCACGAGGGGGGGAGGTGATCTCCGTCAGGGTCGAAGCAGTGCCAGGACAATGCCCCCACCCCAATCTCAGCGGGGGTCTGTGCAGCTCAGGACACAACGGGTGGCGAGGGGGGGGGATCTCAGTCACACCCTGAATTCCTCACTGTGTGCTTGCGGGAAGGCAAACAAATGACGGAGTGGCAGAACAGGCCGGGCCAGCGCGGTGGGGGCTGGGACCATCCATGAGTCACTAAGGAGCAGCGGGAGGCGGAGGGACAGGGCTGGACAGGCTCCAGTCCATCCCTGGACGCCATTGCTCTGTGGCCCGACACGCCCTGTCCTCTCCCCGGCAGGAGAACTGCACCAATGAGGAGATCCTCAACAGCCTGAAATACGTGCGGCCCGGGGCCGGCTTCGAGCCCAACTTCACCCTCTTCCAGAAATGCGAGGTGAACGGGCAGGACGTGCACCCCGTCTTCGCCTACCTGAAGGCCCACCTGCCCACCCCGGCCGACGAGCCCTCCGCCTTGATGGGCGACCCCAAGTTCGTCGTGTGGAGCCCCGTGCGCCGCGACGACCTCTCCTGGAACTTCGAGAAGTTCCTGGTGGGGCCCGAGGGGGAGCCCTTCAAACGCTACAGCCCCAAGTTCCAGACCATTGCCATCGAGCCCGACATCCAGCGCCTCCTCAAGCTAACCAAATAGGGGGTCAGTAATAGGAGCCCGGCTGCAGCGCCCCCTGCTGGAGGGGCACGGCGCCCATCGGAGCAGCGGCCACTCCCTAAGTCTCAGCCCGCTGCGGCCGGCGTCAGCGCTTTACCGGGTGACGGCCCCCTTCTAAACCACACGGGAGGGGGCCCGAAGGGGGTAAAGGCACTGAATGCTCGGCCCTCTGGGCACCGGGCACCGCCTGGGTTCAGTAAACAAGCCTGAAGGGAGCTGGGTCTCTGTGTATTTTTTACCCCTGCCCCCCGCCATTGCAAAGCCTGGCGCTAGGACAACAGCGTCGGCTGCCTCCCACTGGCCAGAGCAGGAAGGCCCAGCCTTCCCGGGTGACGAGAGGAGACAGCAAGGGCACTTCGGCCCCAGGTCTTGCGCCAGCCTCCACCGTGTTGGCAGAGGGACCTGAGCCCTTGCTGCTGCAGGGGTGGCAGCTGTGGGGGGGGACTGGCAGGGCCTGAACGCCCATGGGGGCTGTGCTGGAGGGAGCCCAGCGCAGAGTGGTGGGTGCCCAGGGCAGCGAGCTGGACAGAGGGCTGCCTGTCACCAAGCCTGGCAGGGAGTGAGTGTTAATATTCCTCCTGCCTAAAGGGGCCTCGCCCATTAAAATGGCTGCGAGGGCAGGCGCCCCTCGTGGCAAAGCGGGTTCACAGCTCTTTGTGAGCAGGGGCCCAGAGACGGCAAAGACCTCAGGGCACTGCGCAACCCACCCCTCTGCAATTCCCTGGGAGCAGCCCCAGCGAGGCGCCGTGCCCCATGGCAACCCACCCCTCTGCCATGTGCCGGGAACAGCCCGGCTGGGGGCCATGCCCCATGGCAACCCGCCCCTCTGCAACGTCCCGGGAGCAGCCCAGCCCGGGGCCATGCCCCATTGCAAACCCAGCCCCTGTGTGCTGTCCTGGGAGCAGCCCCAGCTTCAGGGGAGGTCGGGAGGCATCCCCGACAGCAAACCCAGCCCCTCTGCAAAGCATCAGGCCAGGTGGGGGCTCTGCGTCCCAAGCCAGGAAGCCCCCTGACAAGTGGCTTGGGGGGGCGGGGGTCAGCCCTGCTGCCTCCAACTGCTTCCTGGCCCCCACAGAAATCACTGCAGCAATGTCCTCTGCGGGGGGTGGGACGGATGGATTGTGTCTGCCTTCTCCCCCCCACCCCCACTGGACGGGACCAGGAAGTTACCCCCTCCCATGGGCTCTTCATTCCTCTGCCAGCCTCCTATCTGGCAGGGCACCCCACCCCCGCATCGACAGCTAAGGACCTGCCTTCCAGGAGCAGCTTCCCCATGCCACAAGCCCTCACAGGGGCATCAGTGAGCTGCTCTGCCACCCGCGGGGCCCATTTGGCCTGCTCTGGGATGGCTGGAACTGCCCGTGGCAGAACGAGTCTATTGCTCAGCCCCCTTTGCCCGCCCCAGCCCAGGGATTGGTTCCTCGCTGCAGAATTACAGCCCCAGCCCGGCTGCGTGTGCAGAGCCTCAAAAACACGCCTCGAGTGGGACTGACGCTGCCTGAGCCCGCCGAGAGCCTGAGCCCATTGCTGGGAGGGAGCTGCCCCGGGCGTGACTGACACAGCGACGCCACCTGAGGCTACAGAGAGCCCGAGGGGCAGATTCCCTGCCCAATTCAGGGGCCTGGGTGGCTCCTGGCTCCAGCTAAGGCAGCTCAACTTGTGTCCCTGCTGCTATGGCCCCATGGTGCTTTGCAGGGGGTAGGTCTGTGGTTTGAGCATTGGCCTGCTAAACCCAGGGTTGTGAGTTCAATCCTTGGTCACCCTTCTGACCCCTCTCCAGGCAATCCCTGGCGCTGCTGCTGGGTGACCTTTGACAAGTCACTTTCCTGCTTGTAACACGTGTGTGTGTGTGTGTTGCTTCTTGAGACTCCTCCATACAGCGCCTGGAGCAAGGCGCTCCGTATTAAAGCCAAGCGAAAGCACCCAGCTAGTCACAGAAGCACTGGCAGCTCGCGTGCAGGGTGCTCCCAGGGCAGGGCCCTCCTGCGAGGCAGCACAGAAACGCCCGGCCTTGGCCGCCCCTCAGGGCGCGGGGCCAGAGGAGGCTGCACTGCTGTGCCTTCACTTCCTCTGCAGGGGTCGGCATGGCTCTCACCACAGTGGCAGGGAGCCAGCTGGGTCTAACGCTGTGGATCCGTGTGGCCTCCTTCTGTGACACATCACCCATTTCACTGCCCGCCCCCCGTCGCCGGGCTGGAACAGGTGTGCGCACCTCACTCAGCAGAGCCCCTGTCCCCGGGGGCACAGGAAACAGCCCAGCGAGCCCTGCGCAGTCCTTCATGAACGACTGCCCTGTGCAAACCCTCCCAGGAATTTCATTCTGTCTAGCCCAGAACCTGCCCTAGGAGCAATCAGGATTCTGCGGCAGGGCCAGCACTGTTCACACGGGGCCACAGGGCCCCCCGCTGGGCTCCCAGCAGCACAGCAAACAGACGTGTCCATAGCACCCCGTGTTGGTGAGGCTGCAGACAGCAAACAGTGCAATCGACAGGCCCCGCTCTTTGCCCCATCGGTGAGCGGGACAACAGGCAGCAGAAAGGCTGACTCACCGCAGGGCCCCACCAGAGCCCGGGGCGGGGGGAGGAAGTGGGTTATAAAGGAGAGCAGGCCTCTGCTGGGATGAGCCAGTTCCTGGAGAAATCCCCACTCCCCCAGGGCCAGGCTGGCTGCAGGTGGCACGGTGAGGCTGCAGCAGGACCAGGCAATGATCGGGGCCCCACCGTGCTCGACACGGGACAGACGCCTCTGAAGACACCACCAGTGCCCCAAAGCACTCCCAGTTTATTGCCCACCCGTGCACACGAACAACTTGTCAGCTGTGCTCTTCTCCTGAAGGGGACCATCACCCTGCAGCCGGTCACCCCCAGGAGAGCCAGCCGCACCGGACGCCCCCCGATGAAGGCTGGCCAGGAGATCCGGAGCCACCTTCCCCTTCCATTCAGAGGGAGACTACAGGTCCTTGCATAGCCCAAACAGCCTGGCCACAGCTGCTGACAAGTCTCCTGAGACGGCTCTAACCTGGGCCTGGTTTGCGTGGGGGAGGATTGCGAGTGACTGCAGAACAGCTGAGACAGGGACAGCTGGGTGGAGAGCAGGTGTACCAGCCTCCGGACTCCTATGGGGGGCACGCTGGGGTGTGCCTCGCGGGGCTCTGCTACTGTCAGCCGGCTCTAATTTCATTAGAAACTATAGATCCACGCAGTGCCCCTGCGCGTCGGCTGTAAAATTACCTTCCGGGGGTGGGGTGGGGGATCCCAGGCTGGGCACCGTGGACGTGACAGCAGGTTTGTGCCAAGGACCGTCCCACTCCCTGCCCCT
>NW_020665322.1:0-3898 GCF_002925995.2 Terrapene triunguis
CAGTTTGATTTTCTTTAAAACTTGGCAGAAAACATGTATTGCTTATTATTTCTTGTATTTAATTTAAATGATAGATTATAATACATTTCAGCCTTAACACAGGATGCCAATTTCCATTTTTGTAATAGTATTTTTTTTAATTCCTGTATTTAAATTAAAAAATCCAATTTGATTTAAAAACATGGATTTTATTTATTTTAATTAGTCAATTTTTATCCACCGTGGACCTCATAAAAGCCAAAACAATTTATGAACTATAGACTAGCACTCCCATAGAGCAGAGTTCCTTAGGCTTTTTCCACAGTGTGGACTGCAAAATACAGAGATTATCTCAGGGACCACCTCCATTCTCATTCACTCTCATGAGAGCAAACTCCCTCCTCATTCATGACTTCATAACATCTCAGTGGCAGCTACTGCACCCTTTGCATGGAAAAGGATTTATATAGTTTAGCTGTCTTTCAGCGCAATTTAGCAACTCACAGGGGCAAGTTCAGTTCCCTGTCACCAACCAGCTGCCCGTGGACCACCAGCAAGTGTTCCAGGCAGCACCATTTTAGAATCATCACCAGAGAGGAAATGTATTTGACCTCAGGGATAACAGTGCCTTCTATTTTATTCCAAATACCCTTTTTATCTAGCACTAACATTTCTTCATGTGAAAGTTCCATCAGAAAATTCAAAAATACTGAATAAACTAGAGAAAACTCCCTTACAGCTATTTTTGCGTTTCGATTGGTTATATTTTCTGCCCTTAGTTAACACTCTGTTCTACACAGGACAACACTATTTTTAAAAAGCAGCTGCTGAGGCGTGAATTAGCTAGCATACTGTTATCTTTCTGATATTGCAAATGGCAAGGGGCCAATGAGAAAAGGGAAAAGAACTCTCTTTTGACCAAGTGGCCATAGCTTTATTAAACCTTAAAAACAGCAGCATCCTAAAATAACCTGTCGTAGCAAAACGGAAAAAGGGGAAGACCTCAGCTCCCCCCACTTTTTGCTGCCACCTTCCCATGCTTTTTGTCAGTCACTCAAATTCCAAGTATACCATCATTTTTAGGGTCTACAAAGCCTACATTATTCTGAGGCCTACAACTATTCCAAGACCTGACCACAGTTCTATGCAGACCAATGCACAAGTCAGCCACCAAGTCAGATACAAGAGCTCAATTCACAGGAAAGAGGGATTTTTTCCAACTTCCATCCTCAGGAAAGTTGGAAACACCAACCCTGCCATCCCTGACATTAATGTTATCCCATTTGAGGGGGAATCTAACCCATGCTGCGCCATACTGCCAGAACCAACTGACTAAAATTGCAATCCTGTAAATCAAAGGTATGTTAATCATACTGTACAATCACAATTATCACCAATAGCTGGTGAACACACAACTACTTCCAAGTATTCAAGCTCCCCCAAAGGCTGTGACTGAAACACAGTGTGTAACAAACCGACCAATACAGACAGAACAAAGAGGAATTAATACCCAAATAATTCCAGAGGAGAAAAAAGGAGGCAGCGTAAAGGATTAAGATAACGGAAAACTGCTCCTGGTACACACCAGCCAATCCAGTGCCTGTAACAAACGCTAGGAATTCACCAGTGGCAGCCTTTCCAACAAAAAACAGCTACAACTGGCTAGCAATTGCTCTGGCATCATGAGATGTAGCCTTGCCTCCCTGGTCTCCATCTATAATCCAGGCTAGCCCTCATCGGTCAAACCGTTTTTTTTCACCTTGATAGTACATATTGACAGAATGAGGGTAAACTAAAAACTTGGCCAAATACAGTACATTTTTTCTTCTGACATTACCTACTAGCTTTATCACCTATGGATTAAATGTTAATTGCTATCCTATTAATACTTAGCACGGTTTCTAGTTTTTTCCATACCTTTGAATAGAATTTGGCTTGGGATTTTATAAGGATACTAAGAGAGAGAAAGACATTCCACTCTCACTGCATATGAACGGATTTGAGCATCTAACTCCCTTAGGTCCATTGAAAATCTCTGCTTCAGTGCTTTCCACCTTTGACAGATTTTCATTAGCCAAGTCCCTACTGAATGTCATTGAGTCTCTGGCTCTTCTCTTTTCATGTGTTATAGAAAACTCTGCTTGGGGGAGGTTCTTTGGAAGCATGGATGGGTGGGAGGATGCTAACCACAGACTGTGACAGGAAGCCTTCCCCTCTGTGCCTCTAACCCTCCTTATTCCTCAGGCTCTAGATCATGGGGTTCAGCAGTGGAATAATCAGGGCGTACAGCACAGAACTAGCTTTGTCCTGCTGATCAGAATAGCTTGGCCTGGGCCACAGGTACACCAAGATCAGAGTTCCAAAAAAGATGGAGATGGCTGTGAGGTGGGAGGTGCAGAAGGTCCTGCACCTGCCCTGTTGGGAGGGGATCCTGAGGATAGCTGTAAGGATGTACAGGAAAGAGATCAGCATGGTCAGGAAGGACCTGACACTGACGATGTAGGCCAAGGCCAGGTCAACCACCTCATTGTTCTGGGTCTCAGCTCAGAAGAACTCCACCAATGGCATGATGTTGCAGGAGAAATGGTTGACGTGGTCGGCTTCACAGAAGCACAAGAGTCATACAACACATGAGCAACAACATAAACTGTTTCTGTATCATGCTCAGATAAATAGGCTGGACCCTCCTCCATCCCTAAAAAAGTAACTTATTCTATGTCAAATTCTGTGTCACAGGGACACACTATAATCCAGTAGTTAGAACCGATTGCTGGGAGTAAAAATTCATGCCTTCTATTGCCAGCTCACTCTCCAATTCATTGCATAGCTTGGGCCACTCATAACTCTGTACCTCAAGGCACCCTATGTAAAGTCAGTTTAAGAATACCAGCAATAATAATTCACATAGATGTTACGTGGTTTAATGTTGTATTAAGTATATAACATCATGCTTACCATATTCCTAGTACTGTCAATACCAGCACACAGCATGGGTTCTATCTCTCGTTCTGCAACAGATTTCTTATGTGATGTTTGACAAGACTCTCCCATAATGCATATGCACAGGAGGACTGAATTAATGTTGCACAGACAGCCTTAATTCTGGCATTTCCTATTTTTTGAGAGCTTGGCTTTGCAACCTTAATGTTCTTTTAGTGTAGTTTGGGTATGTAATAAATGAAATACATTAGCTGATATACACAAGAGGGATCTGATTTCTACTCAGATACTATGGTGATAAGCTGCAGTATAAAATCCCCGAGATTTGATTATACTACAGATTTAAGACTTCACTTACACTGGCATGTTCCTCCATTAGTAGGATCTCCATAGTAGCCGGATATACAAGTCTCACAGTGTTTGCCAGTTGTCAGGTTCTCACACTTTTCACAGATGCTTTCATTTACACATTTACTGTGTCCATTGCACTGGCAGGCTGAGGGAAGAAAGAGATACTTGGTAGTTGTGCTCAAATATAGTGCTTCACACAATGTCTGAAGAATCTGATCTGCATTTTGGGTTAGCAGCTTAATCATGTTATGAATGGAACTACCTCATGCAAGTTCTGAATTGGAAAGAGACCGTGGTTCTCATGCTATGGGCCGTGACATCTGAGATCATCAAGAAGATGACCGTTTCAAATTTAAAATGTTTGAGAGGTATAAAATAAATTGATTACCAAAGTATACAACAGAGATACTGTTCTGACTGGACTGGAAGCAACAATAGGGAGAGGTTCATGGGGTTGGAGGGAGGCAGGCAGTCCACATATTTCTGGGATCCTCACTACATAATTCAACGCAAATGTGCTGCATAAGAAACTGGGCCTTGCTAATAGTCAATTGAATGTTTTATTTAGAAAATAAGAACTGCATTTCTTCTTATTTTCATTCATTCCTCCTGTTTAAATATACTCAAA
>NW_020665322.1:3908-8274 GCF_002925995.2 Terrapene triunguis
CTTTTGTCTTGTGGGGGGGAGGGAGGGTTTAACACCTCTGAAAGACAAAAGTTTTGTCGTTCAATTGCCAGCGTAGACATAGCCTAAATTGTATGACCCCTGAAGTGTTTCAATTATTAAAAAAACTGCTCAGTTACCTGGACACTGGATAAAGGACCAGTTGTATTTGTTCTCTGCTGGACACATGCTGACATTAAGGATGGGTTCCAGGTAGTATTTTCCTGTTGTTGGTGGAGATGGCATCTTTACTGGACCTCTGTAGGAGCCTTCCATGCATTTCCCCTTTCCTGTGTTACTAGGGTCCGTACACCAACCACAGCCAGGCTGTTCCAAACAATGAGCACATGTGCAGTAGCCAGAACAGTTTGCAGCTTTGAAAATAAATGTCAAATGGTAAAATAAACCATTGGATACCTCACAATACAAGACAATATTTGAAATAAGAACCTTCATATGCCTTTTATTGACCTTGAGACTGATCCTTACAAGTTGGAATCAACATTTATTCGAATACATTTATAAACAGATGTATTTTCATGAATTTCTATTAGTGTACTTAATCCGACAATCTCAAAGCTTGCTTTTAAACTTTATTACAGACTAAATAAACAAAAAACAAACAAAAGGCCTGTTATCCAAATTGGTACAGTAAGGCACAGAGTCTAAATCATTTAACCAGTTACAGAGAAAGCCATTAAACAGCAGAAAAACACCCAGTCCTTTTCTAAAAATTAAACAATGCACACTAAAATTTTGCTGAATGTTTTCAATTAACTATTTGAATTATAAACTGTCTTATTTACAATAAAATACTAGAAAGATAAAATACATGATCTCCAAATGAAGGAAAGAAACACATTTAATTTGATTAATCAATGACCTGTTTCAAATCTTTACAGAGATGTACCCCACTTTATTTATACATGAACCATATACAGCTTAATATTACATGCTTCTATATCAAATATAAACCTACATTAGAAAGAAGGGGTTATCAAGGTAATTTGTCCTCAGTCTACTGTCTCCACTGAACCACTTGGTAGAAATTGAGTGCAGCACCATGCAGACGCAAAACATTCTAAAGCAAACTTAACAGTTAGGCGGCATATGAAGATCCCTCAAGCCCAGCGTTCTGCTGAGCTAGGGTGTAAATTCCACACCCCCGTTAGCTATTCCTCAGTTCCTTGTTAATAAGTGTGACTGTTTCGGTGATGACATAGAAATTGTCTTATTTGCAGGATCAACCTCAATGCTGTGCTATTCTACTTCAATACACAGTTTCACTCAATCACAAATTTGAGCTTGAACAAATGAAGAAAGATTTTCTGTACTCAGAGAGGAGTATAATGTCTTTCTATCTTAACTACTGAATTCTTGGCAGCGTTTGCATTTTGACTTTAGAGGTAGAAAATATGCTTCTATTACTTTGCTCCATTCAATCACGTCTCCTATCACTTCCTTCAACTTCAGGCATGTGGAGTAAAATACCAACTATCTGTTTACGAATTAATAATTCAAAATTAATCATTTTACAGTGTTTATAAGTAATTTTCATATTCACTGAAGAGAGAATGAAAAGAAACAACTTATTGCAAATACTGTAGAATGAAAAATAAACCAGCTTCGTCCATGTCAAGGTGTCCCCCCCACTCTGAACTTTAGGGTACAGATGTGGGGACCTGCATGAATAACCCCTAAGCTTATTTTTACCAACTTAGGCAAAACAGTCGCTGCCACCACCAAATGTTTTTAAAAAAAACGTTTGAGGGAGAGCCATTTGGGAACTCTGCCTTCCCCCAAATATTTCCCCAGTCCTTATCCCCCCTTTCCTGGCAGGATTTGACTAATTTCCCTCCCCCACGTCTCTATACCCTTTTTCCTGGGTAGACTCAAGAAAATTCCCCCCACCAATTCCTGGTGAGCCCAGATCCAAAATCCTTGAATCTTAAAACAAGGAAAAATCAATCAGGTTCTTAAAAGAAGACTTTTAATTAAAGAAAAAGGGTGAAAGGAATACCTCTGTGAGATTAGAAAGCAAGATAATATCACAGACAACAGATTCAAAACACAGAGGATTTCCCTCTGGGCAAAACCTTAAAGTTACACAAAAACTCAATTTGATTCTCCCTCTATGTTTGCAAAAGAAATTACAAATAGAAATAAAAGTAATTTAATACATTCCTTCTCTAATTACTCACTACCCTGTTAGGAGTGGGATGGTTCCTTCTCCCTGTCCGGCAAAAGCACACACAGAACAGACAAAGACTCCCTCCTCCCAACTTTGAAAGTATCTTGCTCCATGATTGGTTCTTCTGGTCAAGTGTCAGCTAGGTATTGTGAACTTCTTAACCCTTTACAGGTAAAAGAGGAATTAACACTTAACTGTCTGTTTATGACAGTCCAGAACCATATCTTCAGACTCCCTGACCAGCCTCCAGCAGTTTCTAGATCCTAGCAAACTCAGCCCCCAATTTCCCTCTCAAATATTTGATAATTCATTCCCCCAACTACACCATTCTCTATTACCAATGACTTTGCCCAGACCCCCCTTCCCCGAGGCTCCTACAAAATTCTATAACCTCTTTATGGTTTCAAAATACACAAAACGAGAACCTTGCTGTTCTCCTCATTGCTCTTTAGCTTTTAGAATAGCTCTCATTTCAATACAGAGATCAAATTAGAAATGAATACTTCTAACTTAGCAAAAATATTTTACATATGTTTTGCTAATATAAACATTTCAGAATGACACGTTGAAAAATTGAAAAAATTCGGAAAAAAAATACTGGATGTGTTTTTTTCCTGAAAAAAAATGAGTTTTCATAACCCCATTTGAGAGCTTACATTATTTGCTGTTTAGGTTAGAGCCATACTTTAGTGTACAATCCTGCTCAACACCTTCCATGAAACATAACATGTTCAAGGATTGGTCCTTACATTTGCAGAGCTCATCCAATCAGGGAATCTGTGATTTTTCTAACACTATGTAACTGCGTATGATCTTGTCACATTAAATTTGTTTGCAATTTATGCAAAGCCAAGCTTTCTTAGACCATCTTTCCAGGTACAGAGGAAATTACTTACGTGGACAGCTGCTCATGGTGTACCACTCCATACACTGGCCATAGGGGAAAGAGGCCACATAAGCATTTGAGTCCACGCACTGTTTCATGTTACTGCACCACATGCACTCAGAGCTGCCACTCGTGCACTCTCCACACGCCGCCCTCAAGGCACAGGGTGTGCGACATTGCTTGGCACTGTGGTTAGCTGGGTATTAAGAAACAACACTTAATGACATGGGAAAACAGATTACACAATATTCTATTTTATGGTAGTAAATTACAGGCCCTTGTTCATTTGCACAATAAAAAATATAGAGGTGAATCACTCTTTGTCCACTAGTCAAACTGGGAAGTTCAGTGTGACTAATATACTAGAGCTGGGTGAACACTGGTTGCTGTTTTTTTGGTTTGCTGGCACTTCTGAAAAATTGAAAACAGCTTAGTTTCAGGTTGAACCAAAAATAAAATATTTTCAAAATTTCTGATGAATCAAGAAGTCAAAAAAAATTGAGTTAGGTTGAAACAAAACATTTAGTTTTAACCTAACTTGAAATTTTTTTGTTCCATTTTCAGAATGAACTCCTTTGCTTTTGTCAAAATGCCCAAATTTGAAACAAACAAATCTGGTCGAAACAAAATGGCATTGCCAAAAATGTTTGATATTTTTGGTTTGGTCAAAAAACTATGCGATTAACTTGTGCCCAGTTGGTGAATAATTTCGGGTTGGCCGAAACTGCATTTTTCAGTGATTCGTTTATTTGCCAAAAAATAAAAAAAAAATAAAAAAATTATCCTAACTCTACTACTAATTGAAAAATCTCTCAAAATTTAGTTTGAGTATTTAATCAGTTAACTGAACTGAATCATTTCATCTGTAACATGGTCATGATGAGAAACTTTACCATATGAGATCTACGCAGTAGGAAATATATCAGTTACAGCAATTCATTTTTCAGTAATTATGAATTCTCTTCAGTGCAAATGCAGAGTAAAACTGAAAGGAAACAACTTGAATGTTATTGCTATTTACATCTTTATAGTGCTGCATATACGTTATCCATACTGTCCTCTTCACGCTTCTGTGAAGTTAATAGTGTCAGCATTTTACATGTGGAAGAGTGGGATAAAGGTTAAGTAACTTGACCAATGTTACAGATCAAATCAGTATTAGAACCAGAATTCTAACTCAAGAATTTTTGGCTCCTAGTCCAGTGCTTAATCCACTAGACGACAATTTAAACTAACCATTCTCAGACCAAAAAAGACAGACCAAGTTAAGTTTTAAACTAGTTATAGACTAG
>NW_020665323.1:0-10267 GCF_002925995.2 Terrapene triunguis
TGAAAATCTGGCCCTATATCCCATCCATTGTTTTAATTTTAACTAATTTAAACGTGAATCTTCAAAATATCCATAAAGACATCTACCTGTGTTTTCAGTACTAATAATAGTAGTATTTGTTATTGACACTACATTAGTAACATTAATATCCTCATCCTAAAAACGCATTCACATCTTCTCTCTCTTTGCTTTCAGGCTATGTGAAGGAATGGGGAATTAAATTCACCCCCGTTCGCTTTCTCTACAATGAGGGACACGTCCACAAACTCCTCCAGTCAGCCAGGCTGAATGTGTTGAACAACAAAGACAAGATTCTGCAGGAGATCAAACACATTGTGGCTCGCTCCAGCAAGAAGGCAAGCTCTTAAGAAGACTTTTTCATCTATGCCCTGCATACGTTAAAGCCACCCAGTAGATTCTGAAAATGACAGAATTGTCACCTGTCTGGAAAATGTCATTATTTGGGATCACAGTGGGGAGAGGAAGCTCAGCTTCTGCTATGAAAGCATGAGTATCTAGCCTGCGAGTTAACCCTGTAACTTGACTGCACTTTAGTTCAGCAATTCTGATTCTGTGCATTAGTCAAAGAAAAATTTTCTCTTGGTATAAATCATTCTTTGCTTGCTGTTGTGAATTATTGCTCAATCAGTCTCTGCTCTGTGTGATGCCAGATGCCTTTGTCTCCTGCCGCACAATTAATGTTCAATCAATAAAGCCTATAGCATCACAGCATTTGCACACAGTGCCTCCGTCCTAGAAATAGCCTGCAAAAGCACAAGCACCTAACACCTGTGGTAAAAGCCATCTCCCCTAGCTCTTATCATGCTATAGGGCCTTTGATACATAGAGGGGTTATAAAAATGATAACCCAGTTTTGTGGGGGAAGAATCATTTTTCATCTCTAAGTTCTAAGTGTATGTTTTGTGAAAACATTATTGAAAATGTTATTGAAATAGTTTATACCTTTTTTTAACAGAAAACAATATTTTGGATAAATGGAACATTTTGATCATGTTTTTCACTGGTAAATTCTGATTTAAAAAACATAGATAAAAATGAAAGAAAATAAGAGGAGTAATGATGAGTTTTTTGTTTCAATCCATTTTAGTTACTGGAATCACTCCAGTTTCATACAGATGTAATGGGGAACATAATCATGTCCACAATTTTTTTCCAACATTTCCAATGTTTTCCCAAATTTTCCAATTTCCCCTGGCTGCAGGGTACCAATATGAACATGCAGACTCAAATATTCATGGTGTGAAGAGCCGCATGTTGAAAATTCTCAAGTCTGACCCTCTTCATCCATCTGGCTGAGAAGGAGCAAGCGGAGTGACAAAGTGCTGGCCCCTATGGGGAATTGAACTGACATTGATCTCTGCTGCTTGAGACGAGCTCTTGCAGTCCTGGGCATTGCATAACCCATGGTAGCCCTGTCATGCTGTTTGTCCCCCTCTAGTGACTAGATCACGTATAAACGACAAGTCTTCTGCAGATTTTCAGCTGTGGGAACTGATTCTTCAGCACCGGCAGTATGGCATGTGCTCATAGATCTGACACTTGTGGGCTCAATCCAACTGGAGGTGGGATTGCAAACACAGAGCTTTCAGAGGTACCCTGCGAGCGGAATGATCTCCAGGGTGGCCCCAGATCCCTTCCCCGCTGGACGAGCCCTGCCTGCGTTCATCGAGGTAAAGCAGCAGGTGAGCGTGAGCAGGAGAAAATATCAAACAGTAAAATGGAGCAGGTGTGAGACTCTTCACTGGGCATAAAAAACTCAAGAGTTAACTCCACTGAAGCCAGTGGCCACAACTCTCCTTTCACTTTGGCTGTGATCCAGCATTCAATGAATTCTCTCCTGTTGAAGCTATTCCACTGAGGATAAATAAATGAAGAGCCCATGGGCCAGAGAGAGAGAGAGAGAGAGAGAGACAGAAACAGAGCAACCACTAAGAGAATGAGTCTGTCACCTGGTGGTTAGAGGTGCTGGTGTGAATAAGGACTGCTGGAGTGAGGCCAGCTAGCCTGCACTGGGACATAACAGGGCTCAGAGTTACATTTCAGCAATTGAGAGCAATCAGCTCATCCTGTGTTTGTACAGCACCTAGCACAAGGGGGTTCTGGGCCATGACTGGGGATCTTAGCTGACTGCACAATGCAAATAATACATTATAATGTCAGCAGTAAAACTAGCAGGAATTCTTTTGTCCCCATAGAACGTTTTGATTGAAATTTCAATTTATCATCCACAAAAAATATTGTTTTCTGCTGAAAACTAGGAAAAAAAAGGTTGAAAATCCAAATATCTTTAGCTGAAAACTTACTTAACCCACTATCCATTGGTCCAAAATCTAATTTTTGGACTTTTTTTTTTAGATTTTCCAGTAAAAAAAAAAATCAAAACCTTTTGAGGAAAGCCAACAATTTGTGTGAAATTCTCCTTTAGATAAAATCCTAAATTTCCTTCAGAAAAAGATTTCACAATTTTTTTTGACCATCCCCAGTGATCTAATGTCATCAGGGAGATCTCATGTGACTTAGAAAGTTGTCTGCATCAGGGCTGTTGTTTGTGCCATCAACAGAGAAGACACAGAAATAACTCCCCAGACTCAGTCATTTAAATCTCTTTCACAAGCGCTGTCGGGGGAGACACAGCCTTCTCCTGAAAAGGTACCAACATGAGCAAGCATCTCTACTTTATAAGCACATGAGATTGTGACTTGTGCTCATACTAAGAACAGCCATATGGCATCAGACCAATGGTCTGTCTAGCCCAGTATCCTGTCTTCTGCAGGGGCCAATGCCAGGTGCCCCAGAGGGAGTGCACAGAACAGGGCAATTATTGAGTGATCCATCCCCTGCCATCCAGTCCCAGCTCCTGGGACGTGAGGCTCTTTAGCGAGAGAATCCAAGTTGTGGAGAAAACACAGAGATAAATCTGAGCTTTGGGACATGAATCCTAGTCAACAAGCCCTGGGAAATAAGAGGTCATTACTTCAAGCTGCAAACATCCTGGAGTTTCAGGTCAGTGCTATTTCCCCTACGGCTTCTGCTTAGCATTGATTTTGCTCCTTCCGCCCAGGGTTACCAACCATTTCTGGTGTCATAAACATTTTATGACAACTGGTTATTTTTTTCATTTAGATTTTTAATTTGTCCCAGCCCCCACTTTATTTTGCATTAAGTAACATATTCTAATCTATATAAAATTCTCGATGGATTCTTATGCCGTGCTCATTGCTGCAGTGTCTGTTAGAAGTCAAGGCTTGAGTCTGCACGGCTGTCCAATTTGTGTAATCATTTACCTCTGTGTCAAATGGTTGTAAAATGCTGCTTGCAGATTATGGGCATGGAGAAGTCTTGGGAGCTTTGCACAAGTGCAAATAACTAAATGCCCCCTTCATAGCTTGCTCGTGGCTCTCACAGTGACCTGGATCCATATATTTCCTGCTGCCTCTGGATGTATGGGTATGTATGGGTATGGTGGGATGGATAGAGGGGTGTGTTTGGGGATGGAAGGATGGATAGATGGATGGATGGATGGATGGGTGGATAACTTGAATTTCCATGGCACTGATTCTCCTCTCACTTCATCAAATGAAAATTAAAAAGCAACAGAGGGTCCTGTGGCACCTTTAAGACTAACAGAAGTATTGGGAGCATAAGCTTTCGTGGGTAAGAACCTCACTTCTTCAGATGCAAGTGAGGTTCTTACCCACGAAAGCTTATGCTCCCAATACTTCTGTTAGTCTTAAAGGTGCCACAGGACCCTCTGTTGCTTTTTACAGATTCAGACTAACACGGCTACCCCTCTGATAAATGAAAATTAGTAACTTTAGTGAAGATAATTGAGTTACAGTGGATGGCGGTGTAAAGCCGGACAGAGAGGGAAGTCAGGCATATTAAATTGCCAAAAAGGAGTATTATTTCACCCTGCTGCTGCACTGGAGCTGTTAACTGAAGGAAGAATCTGGCTGGAAAGTTGATTAGCATTTCAGCCATCTTTGAACAAATGGTTTGTGAGACCACAGGTTTGAATAGGAATGTGTGTGTGTGTGAGAGAGAGAGAGAGATGTGGGCATATGTTGACAGTGTTTTTGTGCACTCAATAAGTATGTGTCTCCCTGCATGAAATCTCCTGTAGAATGAAACCCAGAACTATGCAGCAGGCAGACACCTTTCAATTATTCAGAATAATCAGTGAGCCAGGACTACTTGTAGGTTTTCAGGATCAGACCCCAATGTGGTCTGGCTGGCAGTGGAACCCAGGGACATCAAGCTTTATCATTCTCACCCAGGCAACAAGAAATAAAATCCACGTTACCTGCTCGTACCTCTACTAGACAGAGGAGCACTGCCCTCATTTTACAGAACAGGGAGATCCAGGCTGATACGCTCACAACTAGCTGCTGATATTAAGTGCCTCCAGTTTTGGGTGCCTAGTTTGTGACACCTGGGGCTAGGTGCACAAAGGGAATTAGGAACCTAGGAAATCCCTGGGATTCACAAAGCCCAGGCTTCCTACGCAATGAATGGAGAGAGACAGGCGCCTAGGAATGGGACCCGTAGAACCCAGCATGCTATGCAGCTCTCTGCCTAAGCTAGCCAATGGGAGATGCCAAGGAGATGGGCGTGTCCTAATCCCCGCCCCCTCACAGAGTTTGACACCTAGATCCAGGCTGCAGGGAGGCACCTTTCTCTGCCTGGGAGCCTCAGCTGTGAACTCTCTATTGGAGTCAGGTGCCTGCACCATTTTTGCAGGAGGAAGGCCTTGCTCATAACTTTGAGGCCAGTATTTAGGGCACTCACCAGGAGTGCAGGGGACCCTGGCTCAAGTTCCCCCTTAACCCTCTTGCAAAAGGATCTGCTCCCTTTCAGGTTAGTGTCCCAAACCCTGGGCTATGGGCTATCCTGACATGGGGCTCCTTCAGTCTCTCCTCTTGAAGCCGTTCCACTGTGGCTAAATAATTAATAAATAAATTAAATAACCAAAGGTCTGCTACATTCCAGGTGAGCACCCTAACCACTGGGCTGAAAGCTGGGAGGGAGGTCTTTCCCCCCACCCCACTATCCGTTCCCAGCTGTTTCTTTTGGAGTTAGGTGAGCTCTGAGCATGCTGACGGATCAGGCCTTGCAGGTGAACTAGGTGGAGGAACGCCTGGCTGACCCTGGTTCACACATCGCTCTGGGGCTTAGGTGTCCAGATACCTGGAGTGGGCAGCAGTGGGCATGCTCAGAGGAAGAAACAGAGGAGCCTAGGGAGATGTTACGGCAAAAACTTAGGTGCCGAATGAGTTCAGAGGCCTATAGGGTTCAGGAGCATCTGAGTGGGGCGGTTGTGAATCCCACTGGGGTCTAATTGTGGGATTTAGGCACCTAAAGTGGCAATTAGGTGTCTAAGTCCCTTTGTATAGCTAGCCCCTTCAGCCTGATTTTCTAAGCCCAGTCAATAGGAGCTGTGCGTTGTAGTCCCACTAAACATCAACCAACAGGGGTCTTATGTTGGGCATCCAAAAATGGGGGCACCCAGGATCAGTGGCCACTATTGAAAAGATTTGTCATGGGCTATATATGTATATACTGGTGGATCCTCCCAGCTTAACCAGTGAATGAATGATATTATTATCTCTGCAGATGGAAAACAACGGGGGGACATGGCTAATGGGACCCACTCAGTTGTGACACAGTTCCTCTTCGTGTCTTTCTCTGAATTCTTGGAGGTGCAGGTCTCCCTTTTCATCTTGGTGCTGGTGTTGTACCTCATCACCTTGGTGGGCAACGTTGTCATCATCACGATCACAGTGGTGGACCCTGCCCTTGGCTTCCCCTTGTATTTCTTCCTCCGGAACTTGTCCTTTCTGGAAATTGGCTACACCTCGTCCACCATCCCCAAGATGCTTGTGAACTTCCTTTCCAAAGACAAAAGTATTTCCTTCCTGGGCTGTGCCACACAGATGTATTTCTTCACCTTCTTGGGGATCACAGAGTGCTGCCTGCTGGCTGCTATGGCGTATGACCGTTACGTGGCCATATGCCACCCTCTGCGCTACAGGGCCATGATGAGCAGAAGTGTGTGTCTCCAGCTCTCAGCTGTGTCCTGGCTCATTGGTCTGCTGGTGGCATTAGGGCAGACAACTTTCATATTCATTCTGCCCTTTTGTGGGCCCAATAGTCTCAACCATTTCTTCTGCGACCTGCCTCCACTGCTGAAGCTGGCTTGCACAGACACCTACAGGAATGAAATTTCTATTTACACCATCTGTGTCCTCTTCATCATGGTCCCCTTCCTACTCATCCTTGTGTCCTATGTCCGTATCCTCTACGCTATCCTCAAGATACCGTCAGACACGGGCAGGAGCAAAACTTTCTCCACCTGCTCCTCCCACCTCATTGTGGTGACCTTGTTCTACGGGTCCGGTATCATGACGTATCTGAAGCCCAAATCCAGCTACTCACTCCACATTGACAAACTGCTTTCCCTGTTCTACACAGTGGTGTCCCCAATGCTGAACCCTTTGATCTACAGCTTGAGGAATAAGGAGGTAAAGGAAGCCCTGAGAAGAGTGATAGTCAGAAAAATATTTATTTGAAACCTGTAAAAATATTGTTTTTTAAATGTTCTTGTGGTAGATTTGGAGCTGCCTGTAGCAATCTATGAATTCCGTACATTTGTATATTGTAAAGATGTTGTTTGTATGCACATATATGGCTAATTCAAGAGCTTGATGGCCAGGAACTATCCAGGAAGAAGCACAACAACCGAGGTAAGAGCTCCTCAGCAAACACCAAGGACAATTAACTGTGATATGCTACCTCTGCCAGCCCCTGGTAGGCCTTCCAGGCCAGCTGTCCCAGGACTGAATCCCTCCCTTACAAAGGGAGGAAGATCAAAAGTCTGAGGGGATTTAAAGAGACACAGTCTCTGAATAGAAGAGAGGCTGGTTTGGTGAGAAGGTTTAGAGGGAGAAACTGCCTTCCAGACCTCAAGGAAGCTTAGCCTGCCTAGGGGATCTGGCTTTAGGTAAGATAAATGTGTGTAGGCCTTTTGTTGTTTTAATCCTCTCCTATGTTGTGCTCCTACTCTTCAAGTCAAACAATACTTTGTTTTAAGAAGGCTGTTTTGGATCACTGTATTCACCACTGGACACAGATCCCCGAGGGATCATGTACTGGTAATGAGTCCAGTCAGATCGCCTGAGCAATCCTGGTTGATACCCATGATTCTGTCACCCAGAGACGTGCTCTGGGAGTGGGAGAATCACAGGACTCCACCCCACAGTGGTGAACGATCACGGCCTGACAACTGGATCACTCAGAGAGCTGTGACAATTCTTTTCTTTTCTCTTTACCTTCTTACCTTTTTTTCCCTCTTCTTTTTTCTCTTCTTTTCTTTTTTCATTTCTCTTTTTCCCCCCTTTTCTATCTTTTCCATTATTTTCTTTCTTTCCTTTTTTTCTTCTCTTCTTTTCTTTACCTTTTCTATCCCCCTGTCCTTTTCCCTTTTCCTTTTAAAGGAGAGGTTATCATAGAATCATAGAAATGTAGTACTGGAAGGGACCTCAATAGGTCATCTAGTCCAGTGCCCTGGATGGAGGCAGGACTAAGTATGATCTAGACCAGTGGTGGGCAACCTGCGGCCCGTGGGCTGCATGCAGCCCATCAGGGTAATATTATTGTGAGCCACGAGACATTTTGCTGATGTTGACAGTCTGCAGGCACAGCCCCCTGCAGCTTCCAGTGGCCACGGTTCGCCGTTCACGGCCAATGGGAGCTGCAGGAAGCAGCCAGGATGGGCAGGGATGCAAAACCATAATCTGAAGTGTCCCTAGCCACTGTTTGCCAGAAGCTGGGAATGGGCAATTGGGGATGGATCACTTGATATTTGCCCTGATCTGTTCATTCTGTCTGAAACACATAGCCATTGTCGGAAGTCAGGATACTGGGCTAGATGGACCTTTGGTCTGACCCAGTATGGCGGTTCTTATGTTCTTATGAGTAGATTAAAGCGCCCTAGTGAACTTTTAGTGCCTGACAGCAGACTCCTCATGTGCACTTAGTACTCAGCAGGTGCATGTGTGGTAGATTTACTCTTCAGCTTGCCATGAGCTAGAACTGGACATGCCCTGAGATACATAAGCTGAAAGTCTGAAAGCCACCCTGGGGGGGGGGGTTCAACAGGGAAAGGGAACATTTTTTTCTTTTCAAGTTTGTGTGTATTTGTGTATATGTTTCTGACAAAACCAAAACAACAAAAACCACCCAACATCTTCTGCTAGGAAAAAACATGGAATAAATGTCAAAATTTTCTGGGAGGGTGGGGTGTGGGGCTGAAGACATTTTCCAAACAATTCTAGCTCTGAGCCAAAACATTGTGGTATGGATGGTAAGCACTACCTTTGTCAAGGCTCCTTTCCCACTCTGAACTTTAGGGTACAGATGTGGGGGCCAGCATGAAAACTTCTAAGCTTAACTACCAGCTTAGATCTGGTCCGCTGCCACCACTCCCAATGTGCTAATTCCCTTCCCTGGGTAGCCTTGAGAGACTCTTCACCAATTCCCTGGTGAATACAGATCCAAACGCCTTGGATCTTAAAACAAGGAGAAATTAACCATCCCCCCTTCCTGTCTCCCACCAACTCCTGGTGGATCAAGATCCAACCCCCTTAAATCTAAAAACAAGGAAAATCAATCAGGTTCTTAAAAAGAAGGCTTTTAATTAAAGAAAAAGGTAAAAATCATCTCTGTAAAATCAGGATGGAAAATAACTTTACAGGGTAATCAAACTTAAAGAGCCCAGAGGACCCCCCTCTAGCCTTAGGTTCAAAGTTACAGCAAACAGAGGTAAACACCCTAGTAAAAGGTACATTTACAAGTTGAGAAAACAAAGATAAAACTAACACGCCTTGCCTGGCTGTTTACTAACAAGTTTGAAATCTGAGAGACTTGTTCAGAAAGATTCGGAGAGCATGGATTGATGTCTGGTCCCTCTTAGTCCCAAGAGCGAACTCCCCCCAAAAACAAAGAGCACAAACAAAAGCCTTCCCCCCACCAAGATTTGAAAGTATCTTGTCCCCTTATTGGTCCTTTGGGTCAGGTGTCAGCCAGGTTACCTGAGCTTCTTAACCCTTTACAGGTAAAGGGATTTTGGAGTCTCTGGCCAGGAGGGATTTTATAGCATTGTACACAGGAGGGCTGTTACCCTTCCCTTTATAGTTATGACAACCTTCAAATGCTGAGAGCCTCTGAACAGTAAGATTCATTTTTTCCAAACACAGAGATAAAGGACAGTTGTGAAATTAGGAGTTCCTGATACTTTTTCCTTACACAGAGAGCAGAGCATGTGCATTCAATCCAGATGATAATTGTTAAGAAAGAAAGAAAGAAACCCTGTTTCATCACAGAATTTACATATGTGCCTATGTTTAATATATGATTAGTCTAATTGAAGTCCGTGGTAGTATTTACATGCTAAAAGTTCAGGACATTTTTAAGTGTCTTGCTGAATCAGGACCATAAAATCTCTAGGCCAGCATGAACACAGTGTGTTACCTGCCCTGCAATGACCTTGAAGTGACAGACCTGCTGCTCACCCATAGACAGACAGGAGATTTCCAATCCTGTACAACTATAAGGAACCATCACATGCATCCTACACAGTGTTTAAACCTTAGAATGTCAGACCCACCATGCAGTGATTGGAGCATCGGGGTCAGGGCTGGTTGTGGGGCAGTGAGAAGGTTCCACTCACTGCTCAATTTGGCCAGAATAAATATAAAAGTTCAGGGAACTATTTCTGATGCTGCTCGGATGCAGCTAATGAGACCAAGTTCCCTGGTAGCATCCAGAGTCAGTTTCTAACTTTGCTTACAAAGTCCTTTGGAAAATGAGTGAGCAGCAATGTAACCAATGCCCTCTGCTCTGTCACTCCGCTAGAGGTGACTGGCTACCAGTACATAGGCAAGTTGGGAGAGACTGATGGAAAGTTCTTCTTCTAAAGACATCCAAGTGTTTTCCAAAAGAGGTCAAAGCAGGGAGGAGGCCAGAGTATGTAGTGCAGAAGAATGTGTCACTGGAATTGTGGAGTAATAGGCCTTGCTCTGTTGTGTCTTTGCATCTGAAGAAGGTAAAACTCTCTTGTTCATGTTAGTGAGAATTTTTCCCTGTTAGCACTAAAAAAAATAGTATTCTTTATAATTCTGGCTGTGTAAAAGAAGAGGCAGAGTTACCGTGCCTGCCATGTGCAGTAACTTTCATATTCTCACCCTTG
>NW_020665324.1:0-7013 GCF_002925995.2 Terrapene triunguis
CTGCTCCATTTCTTATTTACCAACCACTGTGGCCGAGGGTCACAGAACTCATTAGGTGCATAACCTGTATTGCAATTGGTGTGAGAGAGGCACATGAATACTTTTTTGTATGTGGCTGCAATGTGAATATCTCACTATCACAGTTTTGGTGTAAATGGAACTTTATTCCGTCCCTCCACCCCCCGTGAATCCTTCAGCTCCCAGTCGTCAGCTTTCTTGTTGGAGACCCTCATCAGGCTCCCTCCTCACCCGGGGATTGAAGGCAGCACAACCATATGCCAGGCTGCCAGGGGCTAGCACCTCTCTGGAAGTGTTTCCATTCCTTAACTATTTGTCTTAATCACCCCGTACGGTTTTAGTTCCTGCAGGAGCTGTGGTAACCCTCCTCTTTGTGTGTGTCAGACACAATCATACCCACATTGCTTTGCACACAGGGATAGATAATCTTAATACAAAGTATTTTCCCAAAGATTCTACAGGTGGTTTCATTATTGTCACACTAACACATGTAACTGAGAACAGACTAGGTTTTCCTCACAAAACAAAAATCATTAAAAATAGATCTCAATTTGAAGCTGAATTCTCTGGGTCCCATCTGCTTTTGTTGTAAATCATGTAAGTTGAGCGCAAGTGAGTGTCAAGTGTCAGATCTTGTAAAATTTACTCCCACATTAGACTGGCATAAACGGTGGCTCTCTGGATTGATTCTAATCTCTACATAACAGTGGAGTATCTGGCAGAGAAGAAATGGAAACCATGATGGAGAATGGGCAGTTATTATGAAAGAGGACCGGAGAGTCCCGAATTAAGGTCTGGAAGAATTTCTGTTTAAGTGATGCCTGGGCATAGACGGGGCATAGACAGATTGACTAGAGGATTCATCAGGACCTGAGGTAACATTAGTCATGCAAACTTGGCTTTGTTTGGTTACAGGTTTCTAGATAAAGCATCCACATTAAAGGAACCTGTCAGTAAACTTTCCCCACTATTAGTACTTATTAATAATCTTACAGGGATAGTGACTTGTGGAGTTGATGAGTGTGATGCAAATAGATATCTCTGTACCCATTTTACAGATGTGGAAGCACAGATGGGAGAAACAGTAGGTCCAAGGTCCCACAATAAGTCCCATAAGTTATAAGAATCAGAGTGTCTGTACAAGATTCGCTCCTGAATGGAAACTATCGCTAACGTGGCACCTCAATAGTTATAAAGAGAGTGATTCTAATCAGACGTACCCAGTTCACCCAAGAAAATAGCTCAGAGAAGTAGTAGAATAGCCCTGAGTTGAAAGAGCTTTTATACAGCTTCTAAGATCTCCTGGAATATCTGAGAGACCCTTTGTTCATGAGGTCTTTATTAGTTGGAAATTAATGTTGTTGCATACATGACTCTTTCAACTGATATAATTGTTTTCCTTAGTGTTTGTGATTTCTAGTCTGTTCTCAACCTCAGAAAGTAGTTGTGACAAATGTTGCAATTGTATGCAATAACTTTGTGGGACTGTATTGTACTAAATGTATATGTCACTGTGGGTCAGAGATTGTATGTATGTTGCGTTGTACTCCAGCGGGAAGGGTATCACTGCTTCCCTAGAAACTAAAACAGTGTGTGTGGGGGTGATTAAGGTAAATTAGAAATGATTGTAAACACCACTGCAGAGGTACCACCTCTCTCTAGATAGGCTCGCATAGAGTGATTCATGCTGGATTTTCCAAAGACCAACATGTTTGCGTGTCTGATCCACAAACATACAGGACCTTCTGGCCAAGTAGGTCCCCAATCCTTGCTGAAGAGCAGGAAAGACTTTCGCCTACTAGGGCCGCATGAGGCTGATGGTGACCTCTGGTAAGCTTTTAGCATGCTTATAGGAACTGTGATTGTTTTTCATCTGCTTTCTCTGTAATGCCTTCGCCTTGAGAGTAGAGGGGCTTGCACCGACAGAGCTGTGTGGTCACTTGTCACTGATGGCAGTCCACTGCTCATAGACCTCAGAGAGAAAAGAGAGCGCAGGGGCTACAGCGGCTTGCTCTTAGGCAGTCAGGCTTGCTGGGGATATCACAGGGTGAGGCAGGGAGCTCCCACAGCCTTAAAGCATCCTGTCAGAAGGTCGAGAGAGAGGCAGATCTCCACCCAATGCACTGATGATGGGGAACTGGAAACTTTAAGAGGCCACAGTGGGGGAATACAGGTGTATTTACACGAAACGGTAAGAGTACGATATACACATTACACGCTGCAGGTGTCTTTCACAGTAAAAGTTTTAAGGGCAAACTCCATTCCTGACTTCCCTGGAGTTACTGATATCCGGAGTTGTATCTGTGCATCAGTATCACATACAGCAATCCAGTCAGGTCCTTTAGATCCAGTCTGGTCCTTCAAATCCAGGCTATGAGAGGCCAATCTGAGAGTAAACCCAAGAAAAAGTCGGGTGGGAAATAAGGAGACTAAATACTGAGGTGTATTTGTCCTGTTGACAGATTGTGAAGTTCTATTTTGGCTCCAGATGACGAAGGAGTCAAATGCCTGTCTTACCCAGTGGTACTTAGCATTTCAGTTCTTTTGGTTCTGGGTAGGACACAGTCCCAAAAAGGGGCATGAGAAGGTGGACTTCTTCTCATGAAGAGATGAGGAGGTCTGGATATTCGGTGAGTGCACCAACAGGTCCACTCACGCAGGGAGGTATGTGAAGCAGCATTCTCCGCTTTTACTAGTCAGCCTGGAGCCCACAAACAGAACAGACTGTGGCAAATAAGGAGACTCCCTGCTCTGGCCTAGTGACTATTTCATCCGGAAGAGGAAGCTGGATAGGGGGTGGGGACACTAGGAGCTGACCAGCCTGTAAGAGGCTGTGATCTCCCAGCTCTGGAAGTTTACCCCGAGCAGACACAAGAGACTTTGTTTGGACTCTAGTTAGTGGGATCTGAACATGGATGTGGAGATAAGGGCATTTGGTTTGTTATTACATGGGTTCCTCTCCCAGGGCTTCATTAAGGGAGACACTTCTTTGGATTAGTTTGTTTTGTCTTTTCATTGCCCTGATCTGTGCAAGTGCATGGCTTGACACGAGTAGGGGGAGGGAAGGTGGCTCACCCAGAGTGCCACATCTGTCGAAAAGGGGGCGCTTGGGTTGGCCCTTCCCTTTACATAGGACCAAGGCCCAGTGATGCTCAAGATTTCTGAAATTTAAACCTGAAAGGCTTTTCATTAAACACCCTTGGGAGGGAGGGAATAGGAGGGATGGTTTCAATACTGGCATTGCCTATCTTGCGCATACCAAGCACCTGTTGTTAGACATGAACCGGGACTGGAAAGGTCTAGAAGCTCTGAATCAAAAGGAATACCCGACACCTAGTCGGTACAGAGGGGGGACCTAGAGGTTCCCTGCACAGCAGAGAGTTGTTACCCACAGAGCCAGATTCACAAAGATATTTAGGTGCCTGGCTCAGACTGATTTCAATGGGAGTTAGGCACCTAAGTAGCTCTTGCGAATCTGGGCCGTAGTGGCGAGTAAATAGGGAATGGAGCCGGAAGCAAAACAAAAGGCTTGCTGTTGTGAGGCAGAATCAATTTAATGTGAAAAAGATGAGAAGTACACAGGAGGAGATGGGAAGTAGCAGAGTAAAAAGAACATATTTCCCGGGTTTCAAGAAAGTCGTTAACAAATAACCCGTTAGAAGGTGACGCATTTCACAGCAGATGTTGTGGAAGACAATAGAGGAAAAAGTCATAAAGTGTAACTTGGGCAATAAAGATACTGGGCAGATTTACGGAGGTGCTGAGGACTCACGGCTCCCATGGGAGTTGGGCGCAATCAGCATTTCCGAAAGCCATTGCCCGTGAGCCCAGCTGTGATTCCGTATCTCGCTTTACGTTTCCTGGTTGTTCCTTGTTCCGGGTCTATTCCTCCTCGGCGAAACATGGCCAGTACTTTCCATAGCCGTACCCATGGCCCCATCGGTAAGGGTAGTGGCAATCATACTGATGGCCCCACCCATACCTGTATGGCCTCTGGTAACCCCAGGGCCTATAGCAGCCATAATGGCCTCTATAGCCGCGCCAGCCCTTGTAACAGTAGGGGTTATAATACAATTCCTCATTAATGAGTTCGTCGAAAGTCATCTTTCTGCGTTGGAGGTTAACCTGAAACACACAGCAGGGAAAAGAGTCAACACAATGCACTAGGGCCAGTGGTGGAATAAAAAGGGTCAAAACTCAGTTACTCTTGTACTGCCGGCCAGGGAGATAGAGAGTGAGAGAGATGGAGCAGGGAAATGATGACTTACACCCTCATGTCCTGGCTACCTATTCCCTCCCAGTTTCTCCTTGTAGTCCCCTTGCTCCCCTCTCTCTTAGCCTCCCTCTTATCCAGCCCTTCTGAACACTTCTCAGTCCCTTTCTCCTAAGAACACTGTCTGGAATAAGTAAACATACAATGCAGAGTATTTCTGTCATGGACGCATGGGATTTTTATTCCCTTTTACAAAATGTTTATATAGAGCATGGCAGGGACATGTTTGTTAGGGATCCTTTCATTGTGAGGATTTAGCCTCAGCAGAGAGATCAGTTCTCTTCAAAATCAGCACGTGGTGCTTTGGCTTCTGAAGCTTGTGAGTCAGTAATATTTACTAATGAATGAATGGACAATATTCTTTTGTCAAAAGAAAACACTAAGAACCAGATCCTCAGCTGGTAGAAATCAGCACTGTTCAACCGAGTTCAGTGGAGTTACACCAGTTGTGGATCTGCATCTTAATAAGCTCTTAGTGCACAGAAGAGCATAGAAATTGCCCTACTGGATCAGAATAATCTGTCTCAAATAGTGTTCGGTACTAGCTGCCACAGAATAATGCAGAAGCACACAGAAGCGATCTGTAGGGAATAAATTGGGGGAGTTTCTTCCTAACACCACAAATTGAAAAGTTGGGTCTGAGATTTTTTAAATCTACCAAAGGGATTGGAACACTCTATTTTTAATGAAAATAAAGAGGACCTTGTGTCCCAAATTCCTATGTACCTCTGAAGATTGCAGCCTTAACTTCTAAACCATGACTCCACCAATGCCTGCAACTTAATAAATTTTTGTCAATGGGAAAACCCCTTAAGAGGGACCTAAGAGTTGAATAGGACTTTGTGTTGGTCCTCTGTGCAGTGGTGAATTTCTGCATACATTGGTTAGAGATTTAGTTCATAATCTACCTCTAGTTATGTCACGTATGCGGTGGGGTCAGGATGATCATGATGGCAGAAACTCAGAGTTTTGCCTACTGCGGGGTTGCTCTTGGGTTGAGGGGAGGGAGGGTGGTGGGTGAATAAAAGCATTGCAATATTTTATAAAGGCTTTGAGATCAATCCTGGATCATGCACGGCATCAGTAATATGATCTCCCTCCAACAGCAGCCAAGACAATTCTTGTCTTGCAGGAAAATGCAGCTGATAAAGCCTCAAACAAAACAGAGGAAAGCTGGAGATACGGCCTTCTTGGCCCAGGATGTGTTGTAAGATTATATTAATTCAATGTCTGACCAACGTTAGGGCATGCTACAAGGCCCGGAGCTTGCAGAAGTCTTTATTACCATGATGAGAATGATTTTTAAAGTGTAACAACCTCTCTCCTAAAAGGCTCTTTTCTCTAACCAGGCAAAGTTGAAGACCCATATGTTGATTCAAATGTCATGAACATCTTTGAATTCTATGGAGCTGTGCTTATTTATGCCGGGTGATCTCCTGCTCTTAAACTTTAAATGGAATTTTTATACTAAAAGGAAATGCAATCTTTTTTTTAATGGAAATCAAATAGTCCGAAACTCTGCGCTACAAATCATGACCCGATTAGGAGAATGACACGAGTGACCTTGACCTGCATTTTTAAAGTGACTCTATTACTCATTAGAAGGGCGTCTTCCAGAAAGAGACGATTACTATCCTAATAATCCAAGACTTTGGACATCAACAACCTTAATGAATGTTTGTGAAGTGCTTTGATATGTGGAGTCCTGGGGAAATAGAACATCCACTAGAATGTTATCACGCCTGTTTTATGTGCAAATAAAGAGAGATACATTGGGGTGAAGGTCACAGAGTGGCACAAGTTACAAATAACACGCCGTAGTCTAGATAGCATTTGCTACCCACTTCATTGATGCTGAACTTTTTTAGAGCTAATGTAGATGGAACAGGTCCAAGGTCCATGTTGCTGGAGGAGACGGGACAGTGTTTTGAGGGAAATACGAGGTTGGAGTTAAGATTCTGCTTTATAGTCACAGTCAAATGGAGAGAATTGAGAAATGGGTTTTTCCACAGGAATAAACTTAAGTGTCTTATCACAGTGTTCTGGATATTTGAATTCTAAACTGAAGATGATGATACTGATCCTTATTATGATCATTATGATTATGATCCATCAGGGATCAGTTCTGGGTCTAGTTCTGTTCAATTTCTTCATCAATGATTTAGATAATGGCATAGAGAGTACACTTATAAAGTTTGTAGACGATGCCAAGCTGGTAGAGGTTGCAAGTACTTTGGAGGATGGATTAAAATTCAAAATGAGCTGGACAAACTGGAGAAGTGGTCTGAAGTAAATAGGATAAAATTCAATAAGGACAAATGCAAATTACTCCACTTCAGAAAGAACAATCAGTTGAACACATAAAAAATGGGAAATGACTGCCTAGGAAGGAGTACTGCAGAAAAGGTTCTGTGGCGTCACAGTAAACCACAAGCTAAATATGAGTCAACCGTCTAACACTGTTGCAAAAAAAGCAAACATTCTGGGACATATTAAGAGGAGTGTGGTGAGGAAAACAGGAGAAGTCATTCTTCTGCTCTACTCCATGCTGATTAGGCCTCAACTGGAGTATTGTGTCCATTTCTGGGCGCCACATTACAGGCAAGGTTTCAACAAATTGGAGAAAGGAGAGCAACAAAAGTGATTAAAGGGCTTGAAAACTTGTCCTATGAGGAAAGAGCAGGAGATCAACTGGAATGAATCAAAACAATTCCATAGAATT
>NW_020665325.1:0-13856 GCF_002925995.2 Terrapene triunguis
GAGAGTTGAGCTGAGGGGGACTGGCCCAGCTGGGACCCACGGTGAGACCTGGGCTGGGGGAGCCAAGGTTTGGGGGAGCCAGGCTAGCGGAGCAGCGTTGCGTGGGAAGCTGGGAGGGGGCGGTCCGGCTGGGACCGGGGCTGGGGGGGAGTTGGGTTACAGCCAATGGGGGCTGTGTGAGGTGCCGGTTGGGGTTGCTCTCTGGGCACCCTGCCTCTCCTCTCGGCTGGACCCCCATGCACGGGGCGCTGCTGCTGCTTGGACCCCAACTATAGAGGCTGTGGCGGGGAGAGAGAGGCAGTCTCTTTTCCTCGCCTTCTGTGCACTGGGCCCCCCACTAGTGCATGGATTGGGGGGCGGCTGTACCCTATGCACCTGCCCTGCACACCTGGGCTTGGGGGTGCTGGCTGTGGTGCTCCATTGTGGCTTTTGGGGGGTCACTGTGCATGTGGTGGGGGAGGAAGTGGGATCCCCTCTGTGATGTATTGGGAGTCCCAGGGCTGCACCCGCCAGGCTCCCTACACTGCTGTTCGCTTCCCCCTCGGGGAGCAGGCCATGGGGGATCAGTTCGGTGGTGGTTTCATTCTCCCATCCAGACAGGGACGCTTTCCCTTCCTGGCCCCTGGGCTCTGCTCCCAGGCTCATTCCACACTCTGGTTCCATCCCAGGCTGGCTGTAGGAGTGACCCCATGAGCTGCACCTGGGAACCCTAATCCTGCTCCCCCGAGGGCTGGGAGCATCGGCTGCGCTGTCAGGGATGGGGGTCGGGGGGCTGGATCCAGCCGGAGGCTTTGCAAACAAACCCCCAAGGAATGCAGCTAGGAGCACAAACAGAGCCCAGCCCTTCCCCCCCCCCCATCCCAGGTATCTAGCTGGACCCCCCTGCTCCTGGCAGGACGATGATGTCACCCCTTTGCGTGGCTGCCTGTCACGAGGCACGTCACGGAGCTCGCAGGCCCAGGCCCAGCCCCACGGCCCCCCAGCTCGCACTGCTCCGTAGGATGCTAATCTCCTGTCTCCCGCATTATTCCTCCTCTGCTCAGCTGCAGACGTCACTCGGTCCCTGGTCCCTGCCTGTCAGCGCTGGGGAAATGCCTCCCCTTCGCCGCTGACGCCATCCCAGCTGCTTCCTTTTCCAGCCCGGCTGCCGACCCCCTGCCCATCGGTTTCCTGTGCCTCTCCTGCCCGGGGTCCCGCTTCTTCCCCTTTGTGGTGTCAGCTGCGGGGTCCAGCTGGGCGCCTGGAAGGAGAGAGATACGCAGGCTGGTACCTTCCCTCGCCGGGTGAGATCTCTGGAGTCCCAGGGGGTTCATGGCAGGTGCCGGGGATGTGCCAGACGCCCCCTCCCCAAGCAGCCTCTCCTCTCCACCCCCCACCCTGGGGCTCTTGTGCCTTGGGACCCCACGGTGAGAGCCGGGCTAGGGGATGCCGATATTTGGGTTCCCCGCAGTAGCGGGGCTGAGCTGGGCTTCCTGCATTTCCCAGGCCTGCTGCTGGAAGGGCCCAATCCGGAGTCCCCTCCACGACGCTAGGGCAGGAGCCGGAGATGCTCAGTCTGCCCGCAGGCTGGGGTGTCCCCGCCAGGCCCCGTCTGGGCTGGGGCTGGCTTGGGGGCTCTACTTGTGCCCCAGCGGGGTTTGTTCCTGCACTGCCCAGCTCTGCTCCTTCCTGTAATGCATTGGCCAGTAGGTGCCAGGGGGCTCCCCCGAGGGCTGCCCGCTGCCCAGGGAGTGCCGGTTCCCGGGGTAGGAGCTGCGCTGGCATGTCTGGGACCACGGGACTCAGCGCCCCGCGTGGATCCGCCTGCAGCCCTACTGACGGAGGGGTGCCTCAGTCCTGAGCCAGAGGGAGGCAGCAGGGATGGAGGGCAGAGGAGGGCCGGCCGGCGCTGGGATCTAGAGCGCTTGGCCGCCAGGGCAGCTCAGAGCTGCATGCAGCGGGTTTGTTGGGGGCGCGGGCGTTGCCCACGGCAGTCCGTCAGCGCAGGGTTGGGATCACAGGCAGAGGTGCGGCTGGAGGCCAGGCTGTCATGGGACCTGCTCTGGGCTTGGCAAGGCTCCAGCCTCTGGCGAGGGCAGAGAGAGTTGGGTGGCGGCTGGGGCCCGGGTGGTGAAATGTTCCATGTCCAGTTGGCCCTGACGCCCGCCCGCCCCCACCCGTCCCGCTAGCTGGGGGTGGAGCCAGGCAGCGAGAGGAGTGAAGGTGGGTCCTGACGCACATGCCCCTGGGCAAGGGGAGGTCTCTGCCCAGCACACCAAGGGTTCCTTAGAGCCCTCGGGAGGGGGGTGAGGCTTTGGGGCACTGGAGGGGGGTGTAGAGAGGCCCCCCTGTCCCCAGCAGGGAGCGCTTGGGCAGGCCCAGGGTGCAAGGTGCCAGCTCCAAAGCTGCCCTGCACTTTATCTTCCTCCTCCGGGACCTTGAAGCCTCTAAAATCCAAATATTTTGGACACGAAGCACAGCAGGCTCCAGCCGGTCTGAGCGAGGCCAGGGACGTGGCGTATCCAGGCTGTGTAACCGTGGTGCCCACCCCATGCCTGGCTCTGCCCCTGCAGCTTCTTCTGGGGCCATTCCTCCTCCCCTGCGGGGGGGGGTCGAGCTGTGTTGGCTCCCGTGGGAAGGAGCACGGGCCCCTCGGAGCCTGGCACAGAAGGTGCTGTGGGCCCCACGGTTGGTGTGAGGCCAGGCTGGGGGTGTCTGGCAGCTGAAATTGCTCTAATGTCCCGTAGTCGGTTCTGGTGCCCTGGGGTGTGTGGGAACGAAGGGCCGGGGAGCCCAGAGGATGCAGTGGCCTCTCTAGACTGCGGGGCCCTCGTCTCCAAATGGCACCCAGGACATCGGGAGGCCCTGGGACCTTATGGAGGTCGGGGAGGTGCTGTGCTAGTGACACCGAAGGGCAGTGGGGCTCCATTCCCCCCAGGCTGAACACCGAGCCCCTAGCCCCTGCACAGAAGACGTGAGCAGGCTGTGGCCTTCAGCCCAACCCCCTCCCAAAGCCCCAGGGCTGGCCGGGTGAGAGAAGTGGGCGTCTGGACAGCTTGCAGCCGCCCCCAGGCCCTGTGCGCTGGGACAAGCCAGCTGGGGGGGCTGCAAGCTCCTCCCTGGCTAGCTGTGAGGTGACTAGAAAAGGGACATCTTCCAGGTCGTGTCAGCCTCTCCCTGTCCAAGGTGCGTCCTGGCACCCTCACTCTGTCTTTGGGCTGGCACAAGCCCTGGGGCTGCGGTGGGAGGCTGGAGTCAGTGTCCCTGGGGCAGGACATGCCCGAGTGCAGCTCCCGGAGCCCCGTGGTGCTCCCCTGGCAGAGATGCTGCAGTGGGGGGCGGTGAATCCCTGTCCTGGGGTGGAGGCGGGTGGCTGTGCAGAGCACGGTCAGCCCAGCTGCCCCATAGCCCCCTCCTGTGCTGGGCTGCCAGCCGCGGATTCTCCTGCCTCTGGAGGCCGCTGACTCACGCTGCTGAGGATGTCACAGCTGATGCTGCCGTGCGTCTGCCTGTGACTCACCAGGCCCCGAGCACCTGGGATGCTGCACGGTCCTTTCTCTTCGCTGCTCAGCTCTGCCCTGCCTGCTCGCGAGGGCTGCCCAGTCCCAGGTCCGATCTGATCCCAAACGGGGCTAGCTCCCTCCGAGGGACTTGCCCCACTGCCGAGCCATCTGCTGCCCTGTGCCTCGCTCACGTGGGGCGGCCGTCTCCTCTTCCACCGGGAGCTCAATGCCACCACGGCTGTTCGGCTAGCCTGCCCCGTGCCCGCCTGGCACAGGAGCCTTCGGAGGGAGCTGTCCCCGGGCAGGGAGGGGTTGTGCCTGCGGGCTGGGTGGGGGCGACTGACTATGGGGGTGCACCTGCATTCTGGCGGGGTTGTGCTTCTCCTGGTGGCTTGGGGGTTTCTGTGCGGGGGCTCATGGGGGCTGGGAGCAGTGCCCCGGTGGGGGCTGGGGCAGGGTCTCGCACTCGGCTGGGGTGGGCATGTAGCTCTGTGCTTTGCTCTGGCTCGGCGCACCTAGGTCACTCGATAGTTCGCTGGGCTGGCTCCGTGGGGCTGTTTGGTGGGGATGGGTGCAGGGTGTGTCGGCTGGTGGGGTGGGGAATGGGCTGGTCTCTGGGCTGTTTGGGTTGGGGAGACGTAAGGGGAGATCCCTGCAGTACCCCAGGCCTGCAGCTGTCTCAGGGACTCGGTGTCCTGTGGAGCCTCCTGGGTTCTCCCTCCCTGCGGTGGGGGGGGGGTGTCAGGGCTCCCCTGTCTGGGGATTTGCCTGCTCCTGGCGTGGCTTCCACTCCCCCCTCAGCTAGAAGCAGCAGCGGAGCCATGGGACCCGGAAGGGGCCATCTCCCTGGAGGGTCAACGCAGACTGTCCCTGTGGCCACCTCCCAATGCCCAGCTGGCAGCCCCAGTGGCCTATGCCCCAGCTCTCTGGGGGCAGGGGGCAGTGAGCTGGGCCCTGGCTTGGCACAGGCAGAGCTGTGGTGAGCTGGGGGCTGCGTCAGCAAAGTGCCAGGAGCCCAAGGGCCACCCTAGCGGAGCGGGTTGCCACTTCGCTCCTCCTGAGAGTCCATCGCAGTCCCTGATGTGCAGTCTCCCCCCACACTGCCCCATGCGCCGTTCCTGCCCTGAGGGGCACCTGCCGGGTCGGGTGTGTCAGGAGGCGCGTGGGACGGCCGGAAGCTGCTGGTCTTTGCAGAAGGCCTCCCTGCAGGCGGGTCCAGGCTGGGCCAGTCTGTCGTGAACCCGAGGCAGCTGCCGGCACCCCAGGCCTTGCTGCTGGCTTTGGTTCGTGGGAGACTGGGCCTGACCATATGGGGTCTGCCCTGGGGCCCCTGACTGCCTGGGCTCCTCCCAGCCTGTGTTGTGCAACCGAATACCCCTAGTGCGAGTCATGGTGTCGCACACGCACCTGGAGCTGCGGCCCCTCATGCAGCATGTGCTGTAATGGGGGGGCTGAGTTACTGGTGACGCAGGAACCGGGGCTTGGACGTTTTAGTGACTCTGAGTAAATGCCAGGCAGGCAGCAGGGGCTGGATTGGCCCCCCTGGAGTCTGCCGCTCTACGGCCCAGACAGGCTGGGCTCGGAGACTCGGGAAAGTCAGGGTCAGGTCCCAGCTCCAGCACAGGCCCCCCGGCTGAGACCCTGCATGGCTCCGTTCCTGGTTCCCAGCTGCCTTGCCAGCTCTGGCGCAGGAAGTGTCCCTGTGTGTACAGGGCCTGGCGCGATGCGCTGGGCTGTGTTGGCAGAGTGCAGGCCATCCCAGAACAGGGCCAGGGACTCGGCGCGGGATTTAGGGGCCTGCAATCCTGGGCTGTCCAGAGAGGGCAGTAGGAGCAGGGAGGGGATTTACCCTGAGGAGACCTGCCCCCCGTTCTGCTGCCCACGTCGTACGTAGGTGGTGGTGGGAGGCTGGCAGACGCGCCGGCCGGCGGGAGAGTGAGGCTCAGTCTGTTCAGTTTGTTGCAAACGTTGCGGGGTGACAAAAATGATTAGGGGTCTGGAGCACATGACTTATGAGGAGAGGCTGAGGGAACTGGGATTGTTTAGTCTGCAGAAGAGAAGAATGAGGGGGGATTTGATAGCTGCTTTCAACTACCTGAGGGGAGGTTCCAAAGAGGATGGAGCTCGGCTGTTCTCAGTGGTATCAGATGACAGAACAAGGAGTAATGGTCTCAAGTTGCAGTGGGGCAGGTCTAGGTTGGATATTAGGAAAAACTTTTTCACTAGGAGGGTGGTGAAGCACTGGAATGGGTTCCCTAGGGAGGTGGTGGAATCTCCTTCCTTAGAGGTTTTTAAGGCCCGGCTTGACAAAGCCCTGGCTGGGATGATTTAGTTGGGGTTGGTCCTGCTTTGAGCAGGGGGTTGGACTAGATGACCTCCTGAGGTCCCTTCCCACCCTGATATTCTATGATTCTGTGACTTGGTGGCTCAGTGTTCGCAGGGAGAGACAAGCGGGTGCCAGGGGCTCTTTAGAACAAGAGCCAGGGGCTGGAAGCTGAAGCTGGACAGACTCCAGTGTTACCAGGGCAGGTGGTTGATTTTAGCCATTGGAATCAACTAGCCAGGGCAGTGGTGGGTTCTCCGTCTGCAGGTGTCTTCAAAGCCAGACTAGGGCCTTTCTGGAAGGTGCCAGGTCGGTGGCTCCATACAGGGGGCCGGGTGCAGCCCTAGAGATCAGGCCGGATGGTCTCGTGGTCCCTGTTGGCCCGAAGCTCTCTGCGTCCTGGTGTTTTCATAGATTCCTGGAGTCCGAGGCCAGCAGGGCTGTTGTGGTCAGTTGTGATTCTCCTGCCCCTTGTGTTCGCGTTGCTGTCCCGCTGCTGCGTTCACGGCCTGGTTTCCTGCACCCTGCCGGGGAGGGAGCGCCGCGGTTCAGGGCAGCGGTCTGTTTGCTGGGGCTGTGGTGGTGCGGTGGGGCCCTGCGGTGTTGGGCGCTGCACGTCACTGAATGGAAGGGGGGGTCCCTGCCCCAGAGGGGTCGTGGCTGGGCCCTGTGGGGCTGTGGTTGTTTCACACGTGGCTGGGGCGAGGGAGTTGGGCATTTCAGCACCGTGGCCAGCTCCCGCTGCGGTTCCTTTGCCTTTAGACAGGCTGGGAAGCGCCTCTGCCCCCCACCCCGTCAGTTCCTGCCCCTGGCTTGGGGCCCTGCATGCACCGCACCGCAGGGCGGGGCCGCGGCTTCGCCTGATCTAGGTCCAGGCTGCAGGGCGGGGCTGTGCCCTGCGCTGATACTCCAGGGGCGGGGGGCACGGGGGCTGCCCCGGGGCAGACGGGCCCTGCTGGGACGCTCAGCAGCCGGAGTGCCAGGCCTGCGGTGTGTGTCCTGTTGGGAGGGGAGACGGGGGAGCCGCCCGGGTAGGGGGTCAGCACAGACCGGAGACCCTGGGAGATTGATCCAGGGCAGGGTCACTGCACCAGCCCTTTCCAGGGGGCCCGTTTGCTGCCCCTTCCCTTGGGGAACGTTTCCCCAGCCGGCTCTGGCTCCTGGCCGGGGCAGCCGGACCCCCAGCCCTTCCCCTGGAGGCGATTCCCTGCCGGATCCTGCTCCCTGGGAGCTGCAGCTTGAATTTTCCCAGTGCCCCGGCTGTGTCTGTCCCTCCCCCCCGCCCTGTTTCCCTCCTTGGAGGGCCCCCCCGGGGGACTTGCAGGCTCTGTCTGTGGGGGTGGGGCCCGGCTCATCCTGCCTGCGGGGACAGGGCTGTGCGTGGAAGCCGTGCCGGGTTTAGCCGGCTCCCAGGTGAGGGCAGCTCAGGGCGCGGCGGCAGGGCAGCCCCCGCCTGGCTGCGGCAGAGGGGCGCTTTGCTCCAGGCCGTTGGGCCAGACCCCTCCCGCCAGCTGCTTCCTGGCCACTGTGTGGCTGAGTCATCGGCTGCTGCTGGGCTGAGGGAAGCAGCAAGGGGGGGGGACGCCCACCAGGCCCGTGTTGTGCCCCCTCCCCAGCTCCTGACGCTGCTGCTGTGAGGGGGCAGAAGGGAGTGGGCTGGGCTGGCAGCTTCTGCGGCGAGCGGCAGCTGGTGCGTTGTAACTGCCCCTCCCCATCCCTGCGTCAGGCCCCCCCTCGTGCTGGGCCCGCAGGCTACCGAGTGACGCGGCATGTGTGGGCCAGGCCTTGGGAGCAGCCCTGCAGCGACCCCGAGCCTGGCTCCCCTCCGAGGTCCAAACCCTCTGTGTCCCCACGTCTCTCCCCAGCCCCCGGCCTGCTCTGGCTTCCGCATCTGTGTCCTGTCCCCTCTTCCCACCCGCCCTTCCCTGCAGCTTCATGTGCTCCCCCTTTCCAAGCCCGGGCCTGCCCTCCGCCAGCATCTCCCCACACCGCCCCTTGGGGCAGGCCCTGTCCAGCCTGCCTGGCGGTGCCTTGGGCACACTGGGGCATGTCTCGTCTTGGCCCTGCGGGGAGATTTGGGGGTTGAGCCCCCCAGGGCCAGCCACAGGCCTGATGCCCCCCCTGTCGCCAGTCCTGCTGGGGGGATGGTTCTCACGCCCTTAGTTTCTCTTTCGCCTTCTGCCCTGTACTGACCTCCCCAGCCTCGGGGGCAGCGGGGGCTCTTGAGCCGTCTAACCCTGGGTTGGGCTGAGCCCTGGAGACCATCCTGCCTTGGGGCCTCGGACACTGGGGCCCCCCTCGTTGGGCACTGTCACCAATCACCGGGTCAAGGCTCCGCCCCCAGCTTTGGGACCGTCTCTTGGAGGACCCCGTCTGTCTGCCAGACCCCTCCAGGGTCAGCCACGTGCCCTCCTGTGACTGATCCTCTGGGGCTCCAGGCAGCGAGCCCCACCGAGACCGACCCTGGGCAGGGACTTGTCTGCCGCGCAGGGATCCGGGCCCCCCGCCCAGCGGCCAGGAGTCAGGTTTGTTACTCAACTGGACACAGCACAGGGAGGCCTGAGGTCACCCCGGGGAAAGGAAGGGTAAAGCACCGGCCACCCAGGTCAGCCAGAGCCCAGCCACCGTGGTGAGCCCGTCCGTCTCGGTCAGTTCCCTCCCAGGTGAGAGCCCCCAACTCACCCCTCCCCCAGGCCGGCCTTCTCCAGCTGGGGGATTGTGCCCCGCTTCCCTGCAGAGAGGTGGGACGGACACACACACACACGGACACACACGTGACTGCCTTTGCCGTTGTCGTCCTGGATTCCCCATTGATACTGGGCTGGGCCAGTCCTTGTTAATGCCCCATCCCAGCTCAGGCAGCCAAGTGACATTGACACCCATGTCTCTGAGCCTCCCCGAGAGCAAACCACCCCCTCCGCCTGTAACAGTGCAGGATATCGGGACACGTCCCCTGCGGGACTGAACGGCGCAGGGTCACACTGAGCAGTGACCTGGGGCAGTTTGAACCCACCCATGTTCATCGGTGCCGCAGGATCTTCCCCCTGCCCTCGGTCGCTGTCCCGCCCGGCGCTTCCAGGCCTCTCGCAGCCCCATTGCTAATCACTGACCCCTACGCCGCTCAGAGCAGGGTCACGTCCCCCCTCCGGTCAGTCTGGCCCATGGCACCAGCAGGGGGCACGGGGGGAGCTTTCATGCAGTCCCCCAGCCCTTTTGCCACCCCAAAACCTTTGGCTTTGGAACTGGGCTGGGGACCTGCCACTGCCCCCCCCTCCGTCTGCCAGAGTGTGAGGGGGCAGCAACCCCCCCCCCCGCTGTCCTGGCTGCAGTGTGCAGGGTCCTTGCCCCTTGGCTGGAGCATTTGGTCTTGCCCCAGTCCTGTCTCCGGGGCTCTGGTGCCCCCGGGGCTGAGGAGGCCGGGGTGCAGGGTGTTCCCCCACATCGGCAGGCCCCCGAACCCCAGGGCTGGGCCTAGGCAAGTCGGGTTAACCTGCTGCTCTCGCCCCCTCTCCTGGTGGGCTGGGATTCGGGGTCTCTTGGGGAGAACCTGCCATGGTCCCCCTCTGACCAGGCCTCGCTGGTACCAGACGCAGCCTCACAGCTGCTTTACCCTTCCCTGTTGCCCCTCCGGTCCGTGTGACCCCTCGGCGGGGTCGGCTGCTCCCCCACCTTCAGGTTTACTTGAATCCTGCTTCTGGGATGCCTGCGCTGGGTCCCTTTCCCTGGACCCCGGCTTAGGCCAGTGCCTTTGGGTCTTTTTATCCCCGGACCTGCTGTCCCCAAACTCCTCTGCCAGCTGGCCGGCCGGCCCTGCCAGACCCTCGGGCTTCCTGGCCACATGCTCAGCTCGTGGGGACGGATCTCCGAGCTGCTCCAGCCCAGCCAGGTTACGCTGCTCCTCCGGCGCGGTGACCCCCCCACCCTGACCCTGTGTGCAGAGAGATTCTCCCAGCAGGGTCGGGGCTCACATCTTCGCACACCCCAAATCCGTTCCCCATATGCCCCAGGGGTCCATTCCAACCTAAGCACGGAGCCTTTGTGATCAGCTCCTAGTCCCCTGTCTCCACCCGTCCGTCTGGCCGTGCACCCCAAGTCGGGGGAGAGACAGCAGAGCCCATCCGCAGGGTCAGCCTGGTTCAGAGCACAAGCCACTGAGGTCGGTATCGAAATCTCCCCCCTTAAACTGGGGCAGCAGTTCAGTATCTAGGCTCCCTGCGGAACGGGTATCCCGGGGCCTTTCCTCGGTGGGGCCTCTTGCCCCTCGGCTGCTCCAGCCCCAGTTCAGGCTTTTGCTGGTTCTCTTGGTTCTTCCGCCGTTCTCCCTCATGCTTTCACTGCTTCTCGCGGTCAGCGAGCTCCTCCGCTTCAGCACTCACCGCTTCAAATCTATCAGTGGGGAGCCTGGTCCTGAGGACACCCGGCTGCTGCCTCTGTCGCTCTCGGATCCTCCTGGAACCTGCTTTTGGACTAATGCGCCTTGTTGAGCTTCCCCACGCATAACCATCTCCCTGCACAGGTTTACGATGCCCTTCTTAGGGAGGTGGTTATAGGCCATTTCCTTTGACTACCCTTGTTTTACTGCTGCAAGTCCCTTATTGCAAAACACTGCTAGTGCATTCAGCATCCCACTTCTGCCACCAACAGTCATGGATCCACAGGATCAGTGCTGCGCCCCCAGCTTCGGAACAGTCTCTTGGAGGAACCCCTTCCATGCGCCAGACCCCTTGGGGGTCTCATTCTTCCTTCAGGGTAAGCCTTGCGGCCTCACCGGCTCCTGAGACTGACCCTCTGGGGGTCCCGCCCTCCTGCTTCACGCTGAGCTCTGTTCAGTGAGTCCCACTGAGGCAGACGCTGTCCACTCTGCGGCGGTTAATGCACCGCAGCCAGTGTTTGCAGTGACACTCAGGCAGCGGATGTCGGCACAGTCGGGTGGGTGTATTAGTTAGCCGGGACACAGCACAGGCTGTCTTTGGGCTCTGCTTTAACCTTCAGTTCTCTGTGCTCCCCTAAGTCCATCCTGGTCAGCCCAGAGCCCAGCCCAGCTCTGTCTGTGTCTCCATCTCACCTCCCTGGCCAGGTCCCAGGTGAGAGCCCCTGACTGCTTCCAGCAGCCGGCTCGTCTCCCCACCTTGCCAGCCCTTTGTCGGGGGGATAGTGCCCCGCCTCCCCACTGAGAGGTGGGGAAATCCCCCCCCCCATGCTGGTTGCTGGGGGTGAATGTCCTGGTGACTGGATTTGCCGTTATCCTCGGGGATTCTCCATTGATTTGGGGTTGGCCTGGGTCAGTCCTTTGTGATGACTAAGGCTAAGATTTAGTCAGGGCCAGGTCGTGGGCAATAAACGTGAATTCACAGAAGCCCGTGACCTGCCCCTGACTTTCACTAGACATAGCCCTGACAAATGGGGAGGGAGGAGGGTTCAGCACCCCCCACTGCTCGGCTCCAGGGTGCCCCCACTCCTGCTGTGGTGAGTGGGGGCTCCAGCTTTGGGGTCCCCCCAGCAGGGCGGGGTCTGGAAGCTGCGGGGGGGGGCAGCTGGGAGCTCCTGGGTCCCCCTGCTGTCCAGCTGTGGGCAGGGGCAGAAGGTGTCACGGAGGTTGCTGGAATCACAGATTCCGTGATCTCCGTGACATAATCGTGACCTTAGTGATGACCCACCCTGGCTCAGAAGGCTGGGGGCACCCACACCTGTCTCTTAGCTTGCCCTGAGCACAAACAGTCCATCCCCCCCCCCCCCCCACTGGATAACAATGCAGCATATAGGGGAAACTGAGGCATACATAAGGGTCATAAACATTTCCCACTTTGTCACAGGCACCTAGTGAAGTGGGGGGGGGGGCAGCATGCCGTGTGCCAGCTGCAGTGCATGTTGGAGGTGGAGTCCCTGTGGGTTGTGGGGGGGGGTCCTGCCCCTGGAGGGCCCCCCCGTTCCCTCCCTGCATGCTGGCTGTTTGTTTGGGGGGGGTGCTAACTGTCCCCGTGTCTGTCCCAGGCTGCCTGTTCGACAGGAGACTCTGCTCCCAGCAGGAGGTCTGTGTGCAGGGTAAGTGACCTGGGGGCAGCCCCAGCTCCGGCTCGGTGTGGGGGAAAGGGGGCAGGAGCTGGGAACGGTGCCCTCTGGCTCGGCGGGGTGAGGCTGAGTCCTGCCAGGACCTGGGACCTTGCTGTGGTGATGCCCCAGCAGTGAAAGGCGACGCCGGGGGGAGCTGCCGAGGCTGGAGCACCTGCTGTGGGGGGGGACTTAGGGGGCAGGTGGAAGACGGGTTTGGGAGGGGTAAAGCTCCCCTCCTCCACCAGTGACTTTGGGCTGCCCTGGCACGTGCTGATCTTTGGGCCCGTGCTGGCTGCAGTGTCCCCTTCCAGAGCTGCCCCTGCCCCCCGGGCGGCCGGTGGCTGCTCCATAGCAGGGTGAATGAGGGGGGGAACCAGGGGCCCGTCCCACAGCCTCTCCCCCCCCACCCCCGGCCTGGCCTGCGGGAGCTGAGCTCGCTGCCCCGTGGCTCCTCTGGGCCCAGCGCTGAGCCCCCAGGCTGGCACCGTCTCTGCTCTGCTCCTAGATGGCTTGTTTGGGCAGTGCCAGGAGAGCGCGGCCCGCGACAGGCCCTACTTCCAGGTCACCTCGCCAGTGCTCCAGCGCCTGCAGGATGTGCTGCACCGCCTCACGGCCCAAGGTGAGCCCCGGTGGGGGGGGCTGGGCACCCACGGGCTGGGCTGGGAGCAGGTTGGGACCCAGGTGGTCCCGGTGGGTGGGGTTCAGCCCCTCCCTGGGCCAGGGGCAGGTCAGCCCGTGAGGTCGGTCCCGCAGCAGTGCCACCGGTGCCCTGCCAGGATGGCCGGTTTCCTCTCGCCATGGCAATGGCGCCTAGCGTCTCCGTGGGAACTGGCTCCCGCCCCTTCGTATCTGTGCTCTGATTGGCTGCCTCTCTCCCCGTGGACAGGGTTGTCGTGGCAGGATGACATCACACAGTACGTGATCTCCCAGGAGATGGAGCGAATTCCCAGGCTGCATCCGCCCCCTGCACGGGAGCCAGCGGCCAAGGAGAGGTAGGGCCGGGTTGGGCTGCCTGTCCGTCCGTCTGGCCATCCCCAGAGGCACCCCAGAGCCTGTGCCACCCTCCTCCCAGCAGCTCCCACCCCACACGCTGTCCTACCAGGGTGGCACGCAGGGCGCAGATGGGTGTCGGGTGCCCGTTCTGGCTGGGGCGTCTCCCCATTGGTAGGCCTTGGGCCAGCCACCTTGCCCGCTGCGGCTGAGTGAGCTGCTGGCACCCGCTTGCCTCTGGGCAGAGCTAGGCACTGCAGGGCATCTGTGATGGGAGCGTCTGGCTTACCCCAGCTGGCCCCTGCAGGGAGCAGGCCCCGGGGCTCCCCCAACCCCTGCTGCCCAGGGCCACACCCAGAATTCAAAGAGGTAGCTCCTCTCCTGCACCCCACAGCAGCTTCCTGTGTGACCCCGGGAGCTGGCTGGTCGGGCAGGGGAGCCCCGAGGGCGCTCAGGCTGGACCCTGCTGTGACGGGTTGCATTTCTTCCCCCCCCCCCGTCCCCATCCCCGGAGTGCCACCTGATGTACTGGAGTGCCACTGAGCCCACTCGTTCCACTAGCCTGGGCTCCCTCGCCCCGTCCTGCTGTGCCAGGCCCTCAAACCCCCTCCACACACACACAGGTAGGGACATGCCCAGCTGTAGAAAGACACAGACACTGAGATCAGCTCTGCATGGGACGAATCAGCTAGGGGATTGCCCAGTACTGCACCCCAAAATTGTATTGTCTTGCACTGCACAGAAATCTGTACAGCGTAAGCTCATGAAAATCACCCGTCCTCAATGTGGAGGAAGATATGCACAGCTTCCCCCCCCCCCCCCAGTTATGAATTGCACAAACTGGTTTAAAGAAAACAAAACAAGTTGATTAGCTACAAAAGATAGATTGTAAGTGATTATAAGAGATAGCAAATAGATTCATAGATTCTAGGACTGGAAGGGACCTCGAGAGGTCATCGAGTCCAGTCCCCTGCCCTCATGGCAGGACCAAATACTGTCTAGACCATCCC
>NW_020665326.1:0-5945 GCF_002925995.2 Terrapene triunguis
GTCCAAGCATTGAAGGGGTTTCTCTCCAGTATGGATTGTCTGATGTGTAACAAGCTGTGATCTCACAATAAATCTTTTCCCACACTGCAGGCAGTGCCAGGGTGTCTCTTTCTTGGGCTTTGTCTGCTGTGCTCTGGGATCCTCATCTCCTCCCCCACCGTTAATAGATCCATCCACTTTCTGCCCTGGGTGGTTTCCCAGCAGCCTCTCTGGGTGTTACTCTGGATAAAGGTTAGACAGGGTAATTTCCTAAGTGTTCGCCCTCTTTATCACTAAGAGAGATATGCACAAACTGTTTGCCCCGCCCATCAGTAACAATTACTCATACTAGGTTTATTAATAAGCAAAAGTGATTTTATTAAGTATAAAAAGTAGTGGTTTTAAGTAATAAAAGACAGAACAAAGAAAGTCACTAAGCAAAATAAAACAACATGCAAGGCTAAGCTTAATACACTAAGAAACTGGTTACAAATACTAGTTGGGGGCCCTGAGATCAGTCTCTCTAGCCTGAGACACCCTTGTTTCTATGATCTTGGAGGACTCCTGTCTACCCAACCCTCTGGCTCCTCATCTCTATGACCTGTGGAAGCCCCTCCCCCTCACTGCAGCTCCAGGGGTAGGTGGGGGAGGAAGAACCCTTGGGGCTGCAAGAGGAGCAGAGGGGCCCTGAGGGGCATATGTGGGGGCTGGGCAGGGGGTAGAACTAACAGCCAGGCTGGGGACAGGCAGAGGTGGAGGTGGCAGGGACACAGCGTGAGGCCATGTAAATCAGGAATTCCTCAGCTGGGCTCTCTGAACACGCAGTACTGACTCTCCTCTTTGTTTTCTGAGGTGCTGAATTTATTCCAAGATGGCTAAAGGTGTGTGAAATATGTTGTTCGCATTTCTTCTGCCCATCAGCAATTGCTGTGGTGTGCAAGGAGGTGTTTCTGGGATGGGACCTGCTCCGAGAGACAGTCTCTGGGCATGTATCTACACTAGGATGCAGGTTTCTTACTCTGTATACAATCTGTGTGTAGACAAGGCAAGTGGTGGTTTTACCTCAGTGTAACTGGTCAGAAGAATCTGTCTGCTGGGGGGTGTATGGGAGGGTTACCGGTCACCTTGATTAGCTACACTGAGGTGAAAGCATCACTTGCCTCATCCCCACTAGGACTGTATAATGAGATCACTGCCTCATATCTGGTACTGCACTGAAAAAAACCTTTCTCCTAGGGTGGACATGAGCTAAAAGATGGGATCTAAATGGTGAGGAAGGAGACACCCCACCTCGGCCAGGGCTGTGACTTTTTTTTCTGTGAGCTTCTAATTTAAATGAGTGGGGTGGGATCCATGAAGGGACTCAGGCGTTGCAATGCTGAGCGTCATTGGACCACATTTTTAGGTGTCTAGAACATCACAAGAACAACACTGCGACCCACAAAGCCTCACGTAGGTGATTAGTCCCTCTATACAATGAACAGAGACAGACAGGTGCCTTAAAATGCCATCCAAAAGAGCCAGCATGCTAAGTGGGGAGCCATCTAGACTAGCCAAGGGGGATTGCTAACAACAGGGTGCGTCCTAAGCCCCGCCCCTCTCTCAAAGATAAGCCCCTGAGGCTATGTCTACACTACAGTTTATGTCAGCAGAGGATGATCTGATGAATGGAAAATCCATCTTATAAGAGGAGATGCAAAGAGCTTGACTTGTTTATCTAACCACTAGAAGGCTGAGGGGAGATATGATTACTCTGTAGAAATACGTCGGGGGGAGGGATAAATACCAGGGAGGGAGAGGAGTTATTTAAGTTAAACATCAATATGGATCCCAGAACAAATGGATATAAACTGGCCATCAACAAGTTTAGGCTTTAAATTAGGTGAACCATTAGAGGAGTGAATTAGGTGAACCATTAGAGGAGTGAAGTTCTGGAACAGCCTCCCAAGGCGAGCAGTGGGGGAAAAAAACCTAACTGGCTTCAAGACTGAGCTTGATAAATTTGTGCAGGGCGTGGTATGACAGGATTGCCTACAATGGTGTGGCCCATCAACAAATGCCTGTAGCAAATATCCCCATTTGGACACGGAACACTGGATGGGGAGGGCTCTGAGTTACTACAGAGAATTCTTTCCCAAGTATCTGCCTGGTGGGTCTTTCCCACATGCTCAGGGTCTAACTGATCAGCATATTTGGGGTCAGGAAGGAATTTTCCCCCAGGTCAGATTGGCAGAGACCCTGGGTTTTTTTCACCTTCTTCTGCAGCATGGGGCATGGGCACACTTACAAATTTAAACTAGTGTCAATGGTCAATTCTCTGTAAAATGAAGTCTTTAAAGTAAGTCCTTTAAGTTACTTTCACCCCTGACCATTGGGAAGGAAACAGACGCGTGAGGGGAAGGCTGGCAGCAGAACCTCAAGTCTCACATGCCAGGGGGAGTTCAGGATTTAGCCAAAATCAAAGTCGGTGGAGTTGAGGATGTCGGCTGGTTCCTCTTCTCTGGTTTGCCCTGCTCAGCTTCTCTTTCAGGATCAGGATGATGAAAGCCCAATGGTGCCATGCTGGGTCCCAGAAGTCAGTGGGTGTGAGACGTACCCCAGGGTACAATCTGGACTGTTGAACTGCTTAATTCTCCATCCCAGCGCATGTTTTACACTGCTTCCCAGGGTGAATAAAAATCAATGACTTTTTTTAAAAAAAAAAAAAACACAGAAATCTGATTTTCTTCATATTTAAATCGGATTTTTTTGATAATTTTTTCCCTCAAAAACCATTTTATCTAAAGATAGTTGTAATTAAGATGCATTATAACTCAAAGATATTTCATCATGGAATAGGGATTATACATTCTAATTCTATAGTATGTGACAATATAGACATGTCTTGTTTAAGAAAAGTTTTGTCAATGAGTTCCTATAGTTCATGCATTAACGACCCAGTCTTATGGGGATACACAGGCTTCTGTATAGATTACTTAGGTTAATCTTTCTATCTACCCAATGGGACTCAGTGCTCAGTCTAGAAGATACCATCAGAGATGCTTAGTTTGCCAGTTCTCAAACTGTGGCTTTGTCTCTCCAGAGGGAACATTCTTGTTAACAACAAAAATGTTTTAAAATCAATTAATATAGAGAGGTGAGAAATAACAGACCTCACCTCTATTGTCCCTCTGCAAATTTGTGTACACAGAGTCAATCCCTTACCTCTCTCAAAAAGTGCAAAGTTTCAAAAAGTTGAATGAACAGAAGACTGTTGGAGGTATAATAGATCTGGAGAAGGAGAAGAAGTCTGGAGATAAATGTGAGAAGCGAGGGACATATGCTTTTCTGTTAAAATATTACATGTTTGCTGTTGAAGAAAAAAATCCAGAATACTTATTGTTGTTATTTTAGTTAAATAAAACAATTTAAATGTCTGTCTGGCTATGTTCTCCTCCTAATACAGCATGGCATGAATGAAATAACCAAACAATGAAATAACCAAATGAAATGAAATGAAATGAAATAACCAAACATTCATTGTCTGATATAGCTGTAAAACTCATCTGAAAAGTTTTCAAAATGAATCAGTTTAAAAATGTACAGTGAGTACCTTCCAAAAATGAAACCTACATCTATCTCTGCGTTGTGAAGAATATGTATTAAGGTTATAACAACCAACAAGAATACATTTTAATGTAGAAAACCATGATTAAATCAAGTCTTCCTGACTAGTGATTTAAATCAAATCCACCCTGCTGCTTCCCTGTGTGAACAACAAACCCCTCCACGCTCTGCTCCCACACAGCCACCAGCCTTCAAAGTCACTCCTGGCTGCACTGTACTGAGTGCAACTAGCCAGACACTCAGGAAGGTACCATCGACACAGCAACATCAGCCAGTTTTCTACTCCCAGCCTTGCACCCCGGGAATGTGCATCTTGGACTGCTCAGTCTGTTCGCTGTGATGGAAAAACTCAATAATTAGTGGGTCACCCCCATAAAGGGGCCAGATTAGGCCACAGCCTTGTTCTCTCCAGTAAAATCCCTCAAACACTTCAATGAAAACACACAGGTCCAGACAAAACACTAAAACCAGTTTATTAACTGGAGCAAGTGAGTTTTCAGGGATTACAAGGGAGAAAGAAGTAAAAGGTCAGAATGGGTTAAAACTATAAAATTAAAACATGCATTTTAAATCCTACATTTTACCAAACTAAGGAACATGTGAAGAAAACAGGATTTCCCATCCCACCCGCTGTTGCAGGCAGTTCACAGTTCTTAGTACCCAGCCTGGATTTCCTTCCAGCCTTGGTCCGCCCTCCCCACTCCAAAGACCCTGTTGCCTTTCAAGCCGTCTTGTTGCCTTCTGTAAAGATGGGAGAGGAGAGGTAAAAATGGAGGCACTTCTCCCTTGTGCTTTTGGACCACTCTCCTCTTTGAGGTTCGCCCCCCAGCTGAGGGGCAGCCGACAGTCAGTCTGTGGCCTAAGTGAGCGTCCAGCCGTCCTTCCGGTGAATTGTAACTCTCTTGTTCCCAGCTCCACAGCTGGTGAATGGCCGGCTGAGCAATTACTAGCCACGTAGCACCTAGCTGGTGTGCAGGTGCCATTGTCTCTGAGGAGCTCGTCTGTGGGCGTTTTCCAGCTTTACAGCATGTAACAAACATACAGCAAACTCTCAGAGCTCCATGGACAGTGCTGATAGACACATTTTAATGGGACACTAATATTCAGCAGCCGATGACTTTACCTATGATACCTCACGAGACATACTTTGGAGAAGATTTATCATTTTGTAAACGTGGTGCCCATAATAGTGTAGACCAGGGGTTCTCAAATGCGTTTCATCAGCCCCCCCCCTTCTTTGTGTCTTTGGTCATTACGCCCCCAAACTCACAAGCACATATATCACCACCCAGCTCTAACGGCAGAGTAGTTGCTTGTGAGACACCCAGCTCTGAAGGGCTCCAATAGCAGCACAGTTAGGGTGGTCATGTGAAAAGTGATATTCGTCAATATCGCTGTTCACAGCAGACTTATCACCCCATTGACACCCTAACTTCTTTGCTGCTGCTGCTGCACCTGGGTTTGAGAGCCTGAGCATTTATCCCCACCTCCCAGCTAGGCCTGTTCCTTCTTCATGAGCCCCAGCCAACCAGGAGAGGCGCCAGGGTTTTTGGTGCCCTAGGCGGGGGTCCTTCCGCGCTCACGGTCGTCGGCGGAAATTCTGCGGCGGGGGGGGGTGTCCTTCCGCGCTCATGGTCTTTGGGGCACTACTGCGGCGGGTCCCGGAGCGAGTGAAGGACCGTCCGCAGAATTACCGCCGAACACCTGGAGCGCGGAAGGACCCCCCGCCGCCGAATTGCTGCCGATGGTGGCAAAATGCCGCCCCCCCAAATCCTGGCACCCTAGGGGACCGCCTAGGTTGCCTACATGGAAGCGCCGGCTCTGCAGCCAACTGGGGCCGATAGCCAGTGCTCTTTAAAAAAAACCAAACAATCCACACTGATCACGCCTCCCTTGACCCATTCCTGTGTCTCTACTGGGAGGCTCTGCCCACACTTTGAGAATTGTTAGTGTAGAGAGTCACCGTGGAGATTGGTAGCCAAGATGGTAACACCAGCTCCTTTCTGTCTCCGGGATCCCCAGAGAAAATGTCCGAGCAGGAGAGTGGAACAGATCCAATTAACATTAACCTGGCAAAACACATTTTGGTGATTTCGGCTATAAACATTCCCTCCATCCTTCTGCCCCTACCCCCAGCGAATTCAATGAAACTGAGCAAGAATTGGGCAGGTGGCATGGGCGACAGGTATATTTACTTAAGTCAGACCTCCATATGAAGCTTTTCCCGCAGTCAAAGCACCTCTGGAGTCTCTCCTGTGTGGATTGCCTGATGTTGAACAAGGTCTGACCTCACTGTGAAACTTTTCCCACAGTCCAAACACTTGTGGGGTCTCTCTCCTGTGTGGATTGCCTGATGTTTA
>NW_020665326.1:6045-8581 GCF_002925995.2 Terrapene triunguis
TGACCTCACTGTGAAACATTTCCCACAGTCCAAGCATTTGTGGGGTCTCTCTCCAGTGTGGATTGGCTGATGTTGAACAAGGTGTGACCTTCTTATGAAACTTTTCCCACAGTCCAAGCACTTGTGGGGTCTCTCTCCTGTCTCTAATGCCTGATGATGAACTAGGTGTGCCCTCTCTATGAAACTTTTCCCACAGATGAAGCACTTATGGGGTCTCTCTCCTGTGTGGATTGCCTGATGTTTAAGAAGGTTTGACCTCTCTGTGAAACTTTTCCCACAGTCCAAGCACTTGTAGGGTCTCACTCCTGTGTGGATTGCCTGATGTTGAACAAGGTGTGATCTCACAATGAATCCTTTCCCACACTGAAGGTAGTGCCAGGGTGTCTCTTCCTTGGGATTTGTCTGCTGCGCTCTGGGATCCTCCTCTCTTCCCCCACCGTTAATAGATTCATCCACTTTCTTCCCTGGGTGGTTTCCCAGAAGCCTCTCTGACCTGTGCCAACTTCCCCAGGCTTCTGCCTGCTCCAAGCACTGGGAAAAATTCCCTTCAGCTCTTCCTACAAAGGGCCCCTGAGGTTCCACTTCCCCGGGAACTTCCTCATGATGATTCCCCTCCTCATTCTCACTCCCTCGCTCAGCACCTGCTGGCAGAGACACAATCCAGACAGGAGTCATTGTGCTGGGGAGAAAGAGGAATAGCACAAAGGGAAAACCCAAGACAAAGACTGAGCAATTGGACTCCGCCTCCACATCCCACCCAAACACTCACAGGGAAGGAAAGCTGGGAAGCAAACTCCTGCAGAGAAGAGGCTGGGTGGAATGGCGTGAGCTATATCTGTTGACTGCAGCCCTGTCCTGGCTGAGATGAGGAAGAACTGAGGGCGCTTACTCACACCATATTTTGGGATTCTCAACTTGTTCCTCCATTCCCTAGATTGTTTCTGTCTCAGTCCTCACCTGTACGGGTGCATCTCGGAAGCCTTCTTTCCTTGCAGGCCTGGAGATCGGGAACCCAAGGCTCTTCCCCTCCTTCCAGCCGGGCGATCAGCTCAGGTTTGGGAATGGGAAATCCTGTGCAGAGGGTGAAATCAGACCAGATCAGGGTGCATGGAGCATTGGTGGAATATTTGTCAGAAAGGACATTCCGTGAGTGGAAAGTTTCCCTGTGCTCTGCTGGAGGAACGTGGAATCCAAGAGGATGGGAACATGGTCACTGAGTCCCCTTGCACAGAGGGAGTTGTCTGGGGAGGTGAGTTGAATTATTACTACACTGTCACTAGGCGTTCCCAGGATCTGTGCGCTCTGGGGGCCTTGCTGACTCACACACAGCTCTGGACTTAGACCCCTGCCTCTTTCTAAGCCTGCAGAGCCCAGAGCCCTCCCCATGGCTGCAGCTATACCCAAGGAGGGAGGTGAATAGGGATTGTGTGTGCAGCCAAGAAACAACACAGACAGGACAGTGCTGGATTTATGCCCCTTTGAAAGCTGGAGAGGTGGGGATGGTTTAGCTTGTCCATTGGGTTTTGACACCCATGTCCCACTGGCAAGGGAACGGAGATACAAGTATTTCTCACATGGCAGCTGTGCATTATGGAACCCATTCCCCTCTGATCTAACTGACATGGGAAGAACATGACCAGATTCAGACACGCAGACCCCACGGCTTCTAGTATCTGAGGGGACGGGAATCCCTTACCCAGCGAGGTCACCGTCTCATAGTTCTCCTGCATGACGTCCCTGTAGAGGGCTCTCTGAGCGGGTTCCAGCAGAGACCCCTGCCCCTGGGTGAAATACACAGCCACCTCCTCGAAGGTCACCGGCATCTGGAACACCAAAAGTCCCCCACTCAGCACCTGCTGCCCCAGGCACAATTGCACTAGTCACGCGGGAGGAAGGATAAAGAAATGGAAGATCTGGGATCGCCAGAGGATCAGAATCCCACCCCCACCCTGCTCAGAGCAGCCAGGAGGCTTCAGGGGGTGGGGAGAAGGTGAGAGCTCCTTGTCCCCGGCAGCACACGGAGGAGGGCAGGGTCTTCTCATTTCCCACACACCTGCCAGCCACAGGCTGATACGGGAAGCAGAGCTCTGAGCCAGGGACAGGGACAGGCTAGTGGGGTCTCACTCCAGCACTGGGAGCCTTGAAAATGTTCCCAGATCTGTGCAGGGGGGTTGTATCCTGTGTGAGAAATGGGGGAAAGTCCCATCTCCCGTCCCCCATCACCAATGGGCCCACTCAGAAAATCAGCAGGTTTATCAGATACTGTCTCCTCCCTGCACCCGCCCAGGAGCTCCCTGAAAATCCCCTACCTGAGCTGGCTCCATCACAGACATTTCCCTTCCCTGTCTCCTGGAAGACTGGAGCAAAACGTGGACGTGATTCCTCAGCCTGTCAGGGCGAGAGGGGTGATGGGGGAGGTTACAGAAGGGGCTTCAGTCCATGTCACACCCCGATTCCCCCCAGCCTCTTCAGACCCTCCCAGTAACAGTATCTCTGAGCCAAATGCTAGAAAAAAAGCAGAACTAAAGGGGCCACT
>NW_020665326.1:8681-8914 GCF_002925995.2 Terrapene triunguis
TCCCCTCCCCCATCACCAATGGGCCCACTCAGAAAATCAGCAGGTTTATCACACCCTGTCTCCTTCCTGCCCCTGCCCAGGAGCTCCCTGAAAATCCCCTACCTGAGCTGGCTCCATCACAGACATTTCCCCTCCCTGCGTCCTGGAAGACTGGAGCAAAACGTGGACGTGATTCCTCAGCCTGTTGGGGCGAGAGGGGCGATTGGGGAGGTTACAGAAGGGGCTGGAGTCCA
>NW_020665327.1:0-8514 GCF_002925995.2 Terrapene triunguis
CTTAGACTCAGAGTTTAAGGCCAGAAGGGACCATCTAGATAATGGATGGTCTAGATAATACTTAGTCCTGCCATGAGTGCAGGGGACTGGACTAGATGACCTCTCAAGGTCCCTTCCAGTCCTATGATTCTATGATCATGATCATCTCTGACCTCCTGTACGTCACAGGCCACAGAATCTCAGCCACGCAGTTCTGTAATAGACACATAACCTCTGGCTGCCTTACTGAACTTCTCAAATCTTGGTTTAAAGACTTCAAGTTTCAGAGAATCTACCATTTACTCTAGGTCAAACTAGCAAGTGACCCAGCCCCCCTGCTGCAGAGGAAGGCACAAAAGCTTTGTATAACACTGATAGGAGCAGGTTCTATAGAAAGTTACATTGATTAGGTGCTAGCTGACTTGCATTTATGTCGTGAAATAGCAGCTTAAAAAGCCAGCCTAGCGGCTTAAACTGTGCAATAAAACAGCTGGAGGAAATTAAAGCTAAGCAGTGTGGGAAATCTACAGGCCATATATCATTAAAAATGTAGTTCACACATAATCCCATTAATGTTTTAGTTATTAATTAGGGCTGTCAGTTAATCGCAGTTAACTCACGCGATTAAGTCAAAAAAAGTAATCACAATGAATCGCATTTTTAATCACACTGTTAAAAATTGAATACCAATTGAAATTTATTAAATATTTTGGATGTTTTACTACATTTTCATATATATTATATTCTATGCTGTAACTGAAATCAAAAAGTGTACAAAAACAAAACAATGTTAAAATTCAGAGCCTACAAGTCTACTCAGTCTTCCTTCTTGTTCAGTCAATCGGTAAGACAAAGAAGTTTGTTTACATTTACAGGAGATAATGCTGCCCTCTTCTTAGAATCATAAAAGATTAGGGTTGGAAGAGACCTCAGGAGGTCATCTAGTCCAATCCCCTGCTCCAAGCAGGACCAACACCAACTAAATCATCCCAGCCAGGGCTTTGTCAAGCCATCCCTCCCTAAGTAACCCATTCTAGTGCTTCATCACCCTCCTAGTGAAATAGTTTTTCCTAATATCCAACGTAGACCTCCCCCACTGTAACTTGAGACCATTGCTCCTTGTTCTGTCATCTGTCACCACTGAGGACAGCCTAGCTCCATCCTCTTTGGAACCCACCCTTTGTAGTAGTAGGATTTTATGTTTGTATTTTGTATAATTTAGAATGAAGGATAAAGAATAATAAGATAATAACATAGCATGTATTAATGTATTGATGTATGATTTGACCATATCCTGCCAGACACCCTTTTTGAGTAGCAGAAAGGATTGGCCTAATGTGCCATTGGTAGAGATGCATCAGCCAGAATTTCTTTGTGTCTGGACTGATTTCAAGGCAGTAACAGACCTTTGAGGATCACCGCTTTGTTGTATGTTTAGCATTGTAAAATAAGTAAAAAAATGCCACAATTGTTTTTCTTTTGCATGCAATTTGATGTTCCTGTTCAAAATGTTCTGTTTAAATTAATTCTGTTTTGTGTGTGAATGAGGAATGTGTGTTAAGAGACAAGTGTGAAGGCCATCACTGAACCAGATGTTCTAGGGAGGAACTGGAGACAGATGCAAGGGCGCCAGAAGGCTGCAACATGCCCCTATTGAAATGTCAGAGGAGGGCAGATTGAAGTCACAAAAGGGTAGACAGGCACCTATCAATGGGGACAAGATAGCTGTGATCAAAACCAGCATGGGATAACTCCCTGAGAGACTTGATGAAAGAACAAGATAAAGGATGAGAAGGGCAATTTAAGAAAACAAGCACTTGTCAAACAACAATTGATTACAGCATGATGGTGCAAAACTCATTGGTCCAAATGAAGGAAAACCACTATATAAACAGGGTACCTTGCCATGAAACTTTGGGTTCATCCTGCCAAGACTTCCCCAGAGCATTGTTTCGCGACTGACAGAACCCGGCTCCTACCTACCCATGATCAACCTAGCTGGCCACTAGATTGATCCGAACTCTGGACTCGTAACTATAACATCGACTTGCGGGGCAGTGTGTGTGTGTGTGTGTGTGTGTGTGTGTGTGTGTTTGAATGCATATGCTAATTGTTGTATTTTCAATAATTGCGGCATATTGCCTTTTCCCCCAAAAAAGAACCCATGTGCTTCTTATAAGCATAACATTTTTGGTGGAGAATTGTGAAAGGGGGAAGACATGCACTGTAACTGTTGAACATACTGCTGAATATTTCTAAAAAGTATACCATTCGTATGAAGTGATCAATCATTCAGGTGTGCACACCCCCGGTCGTAGAAGTGCCGGGCAATAGGGGGAGGATTAGAATCCTTGCTCCGACCTGTCTGTCGGGGAAAACTATACACATGATATATGCAAACTGTCTAGGTATATACACACCCAGTCATAGAAGTGCTGGGCCATAAGGGGGAGGGTTAGAGTCCTCGCTCCTACCCGTCTGTTGGGGGGAAATTGCATAGGTGAATATACCCTCAGTCATAGCAGGATCGAGCCCAAAAGGTAGGGGGCTTAGCGTTTCCCCCTCCTGCTCTGTCAGGCAGAGTTTTTTTAAGTGGGTATAGACTTTTGTGTTTTGTAAGTCCCAGGCCGAGTGTGGGCATGGAAGAGTTATAAAGGTAAAAGAGATTCATAAAGAAATATGTTCAGGCGGTATTTTCTATGTGAGACCCAAATCTGAAGGATACAGGAGTGTGGGCAAATAGTGGTAGCCCCTGTGTAAGAAATGTTTAAAAGGAAGCAATCCAAGGTTGATACTTTAGTCAAGAGATTACTCCTTTTAAACAAATCTTGCTCTGTTAAACCAAACTCTGAAGGATATAGGAGTTTGGGCAGTGTAATATTTTTTGTGAGTGATATTGTGGTGATTTCACAATTTTGAGAAATGTTTAAGGAAAGGGACCAGGAGGGGTGGGGGATAGTTAAGGAGCCCACCTTCCTTGCTAAATTGCTAGTGGAACAAAGCCTGTGTCCATGGAAGGAACGGTTCAGCGAGGAAAGCAGGATCGGGCCCAGACAAGCAGGCAGACAATAGAAAAAGAGATTGGAAAACAGGTTGGGAGCCCTGTGGGGCATAGTGGCAGGAGTAAGGGAAGCAGTAAGTAGAGGCATGGAGAATTCAGATCCCTGGAACAATACTTGGAATGGTGAAATCTGAGTTAATGAAGGTGTCATTTTGGGAGATAAGCAAGTGATTTAAGGAAAGAGAGCGAGAAGTTAATTCTGCAGAGGCTGGAGGGAATTAAGCAGTTGAACGTTGTAAAAATGTTAAAAAGGAAAAGTGTTATAGAAAGAGAATTCTTGGTTTCTTTGCAGCCATTCTGAAGGGAAAATGGGCCCTTTCCCCAAAGAAATATCTGTAAATGATCCAGGCAAAGAGACAATCTGATTTAAATAATTTGACTATGGACAATTTAGTCAAATTTGCTAAAAGAACATAAGGGGTTTCTATTGGAACTTAACTGCCCCCAAATGTATAAAAGAAGATGTAATCTATGTACAGCTGTGTAAAAATTATTAGACCAGCGTAAGGGATGTTAAGGGAAAAAATATATTTATCTCTGTGTGTGGTGGAGAATAGTGTTTTAAGGACCTAAATCAATACTCCTGGTTTGTAAAACTCTTGTTTTGTAGGTTTAAAATAAATTGGTTTTGTTTTGTTTTTAAATAATACCACTGCAAATCCATTTGGATCTTTCATTCAAAGTTGCAAAACTGACAGACTTTTTGCCAGACATAGGTAGCTAGTGTTGTTTGGCTTTGGTATTTAGCATTTAACCCTTAAGGTACCTCAATGCTCTATAAAATTCAATATCTTTTTAAAGACCAAAGTCATGGCTGCAGCAGGGCAGTCAAACCCAGGAGAATGGGGAGATATGTTGGATCCTTTTGTTTGTTTGTTTGTTTGTTTTGTTTGTTTTTGGTAACAAAATAGCAGATAAGAGCTGTAGTAAAGGAATAAGAAATTTAAAAAGACAGTGCTCCTCTGGAGCAACAGCAGGGGTGAGGTGCACAAAACAAAAAGAAGCAATATTAGGAACAGTGAGCCTTAAGGTGGCTCTGAGTAATCAGACTGTCACTTTGATAAGGGTACTTGAAAACTCTGTGAGCACAAAAGAAACTGTTACACCTTATGTAAAAATTGATATGGCTAATATAATGTTATAAAGGTTAAACTATGAAAGAAATGTGCATTTTTCCCAGAACATGTGCAGTGTATATTGTAGAAGGGGTAAAATAAAAGCAAAAACATACTATACTACTTAATTAAAATCCTATTAGGGCTCCAAAAGGAGCCACAATAGGTTGTGTTTTCTTTTTCAGATCGCTGTGTGTTTTGGAAGCAGGAGTTGAAAGTGGAAAGAAATCAAAACTCTGGTGAAAGTTAATTGTGTCCCTTTTAAGACAGAGTCTCTGAGCTGCTAATGGCTTTGGATCCAAAAGCAAACCAGAAAGGGTCTGTGTTGATGCAAATTACCTAACTGGTAGAGGAAGGAGAGAACTGCCCATAAACAGCAGCACAAAGGAGTCAAACCTAAGAATAAGAGAGGGATAGGTTAACCCTAAGTAGAAACATATATATATATATATATATATACTTTTTGTGTGTATATGCAGAGCTGAAATCTGAACACAGGTACAAAAGGGGTCTGCTTATATGCATGATACCCCTACCTTTTAATTCACCAAAACCCCAAGGATATAATTTCATAAAAAAGCCTATGCAAAAATTTCAAGAGAACATTGAACACACTGGCCTCAAAAACAAATAGTCTAAATAAAAACAAACAATCATGGTATAACAAGATACTTTTAATAGATTTGATGTTAATATTAAACATTGGGATAAACTTAATGTTAATAAGTACCCCTGTAACAATGAATAGTGTGTATGATTGGAAAGAATCTTTATGGTCATATGGTAATAATGCTTCTCAGCTATTACCTGTGAATAAACTTAAAGCTTAGCACAGCAGAAAAAAACATTACAAACTTGGTCTGCTGTATAAGAAGGAAAACTGAGGTACACTACCTCATGAATTTAGTAACTGAACAGTGGGATAATTCACCCTTAAAAGGTAGAAGCCATAGAAACCTGGCCTGCCTATAGAACAAAAACACAGGAAAATATGGGGGTAATTCCTTTGCTTTGCCTGCAGTTAGCAAGGGTATTTGTAAAAGAAAGGGATATTCTAAGCAATAATCTGCCACCCCAAAAGGGGTAGAAACATGTTGTTTTTGTCTTTCAGAAAATCAGGAAAAGCTGGTACCAGCTGAAAAGCAACCCAGAATACCATGAATTTACTGTCGCGACAAAGATTGTGTTTTGTGTTTTATGTTTTGTCTTGTGTTGTTTGTCTTGTTGCTAACATTGTTGTGTGTTGTGTTACAAAACAAAAGAAAATACTGCATTAGGCAGAAAAGGATTAATAAGCATTTTAACTGTATTTACAGAAACCAATGCTGCAGAAGGGCTGAGGTCAAGGAATGCCAGTCTGTTAACAGGGAAACATCCTTAGGTAGCAGACACCATATTAGGAGGGATTGGTTTTGGAGCAGGGATTATGAATACTGTAGACCTGAAGGTAATTAAGAATAAATTGAGTTCCTTGTCACAACTGCAAGATAGTCTCATTCACATACTGTGGACTTGGTACAAATAGGTTTGGGAAATCTAAAAGCAACATGGAATATGTGGCGGTGGCTGAACACTACCTCCTGGCTGCTGTATAAACAACAAATAGAGTTAGGAAATAACTGGGAATGTTAGGGTAGTAACGCATCTTTTAAAACAAAGAAAGAGGTCCTTGTTCGACACGTACAAATATGAACATATGGATGCAATATGTTTCCAACATGATTAAGCCTGATTTGTTATTAGGTGGGATTATTGTTAAAATTGCTCACCAACAGTCTGTGGAGACAGAAATATGGAAAGTGAGCCTGCTCCTAAAATTGGCCATGGGATCCTTTTGGCTACACCGGATTATGGGAGAGTGGGTTGGGAAAAAAGAGAAATTATTGGACAGCTGAGGGTGTACGGAGTGGAGCCCTCACAAATGGGTGTGCTTGTCCCTACCTGTTACCACAGAACCATGCAGCAAGGACACATCATTAGGAACATGTGTATGGGACGAACTAGAAAATGTGACGTGTGTTTTGTACAACAGCCAATGTGTATGTGTTACATCTGGGGAAACAGTATTTTGGGAAAATGCAAGTATCAGCCACCCTCCAGTGGATGAATGTACATGTAATGCCCATGTATTATATACTAGCAATCCCATGTACTGTTTACCAAAGACAGAAGAAGCACAGAGCACTATAACCGCCACCCCTGTTAATTTCTCTGTTATTCTTGGCCTGGATTGGCACGATCTAACTGATCACTAGTTGTCAAAAACAAAGCTGACTCAGTTTTTACAACAGACACAGAGGGATATAGGGAAGTGTGTCATTCAAATATTACGTGCAAATGGAGACATGCTAAAAATTGCTAAGTCTGAAAAAGAACTGACAGCCTATCATTGGTACGACGTTTTTACAGGCTGGACCCTGACCTCTAAGGGCATATTGTCTATTATGTTTCACCCATTACTAGTTGTGTTAATATTGTCCTGTGTTTGCTTGCTAGGAATGTGTTTTATGTGCTGTTGGACAAACATAATTTTTGTTAAATTACAACCACTAGCTCAAATTGTCTCTCAGTATATTGCTATAAAACAATTGTATCAGATATGACCCACTCAAGAATTTTCTTGAGGGATCAAAAGGGGGACATGAAGTCTTAAAACTTTCAGAAGTCTTAAAACAGCATCACTCCAATGTGGAAACTACAGAACCCGAACCACCAAAAAAGAAAATCAATCTTCTGCTGGTGACATCTGACTCAGCTAACGAAAATGAACATGTGTCGGTCCCCATTGCTTTGGATTGTTATCGAGTAGAACCTGTCATCAGCATGGATGCATGTGCCCTGGAAGGATGGTTGAAGCATGAAGGGACATATAAACCTTTATCACATCTGGCACGTAAATATCTTGCGACGCCAGCTACAACAGTGCCATGAGAACGCCTGTTCTCACTTTCAGGTGACATTGTAAACAAGAAGTAGGCAGCATTATCTCCTGCAAATGTAAACAAACTTTTTTGTTGGAGTGATTGGCTGAACAAGAAGTAGGACTGAGTGGACTTGCAGGCTCTACAATTTTACATTGCTTTATTTTTTAATGCAGTTTATTTTGTACATAATTCTACATTCATAAATTCAACTTTCATGGTAAAGAGCTTGCAGTACAGTACTTGTATTAGGTGAATTGCAAAATACTATTTCTTTTGTTTTTTTTACAGTGCAAATACTTGTAATCAAAGATAAATATTTAGTGAGCACTGTACACTTTTTATTCTGTATTGTAATTGAAATCAATATATTTGAAAATGTAGAAAACATCCAAAAATATTTAAATAAATGGTATTCTATTATTGGTTAACAGTGCGATTAATCACGATTGATTTTTTTAATCGCTTGACAGCCCTATTATTAATGTTTTCATTCTGAGATGGGGTTGGAAGAGAGCAATAGACTTTGTCCAGGCTGCTGTTGCGTTAATTCTACCAAAAGGCAAGGAATCCTCCATATTGGTAGGTTTATGCGAGACCATTCTTGTGTCCAGCAGTGACAGAAGAATCTTTGGGAAAAGCTTAAACAACGAGGAGTCCTTGTGGCACCTTAGAGACTAACAAATTTATTTGGGCTTAAGCTTTCCTGGGCTAGAACCCACTTCATCAGATGCATGGAGAGGAAAGTACAGGAGCAGGTATAAATACATGAAGGGATGGGAGTTGCCTTACCAAGTGTGAAGTGAGTCTAATGAGACAATTCAATTAACAGCAGGATACCAAGGGAGGAAAAATAACTTATCTAGTGGTAATGAGAGTGGCTCATTTCAAACAGTTCACAAGAAGGTGTGAGTAACAATAGGGGGAAATTAGTATTGGGGAAATTAGGTTTAGGTTTTGTAATGACAGTATTTTCCCCAATACTTGTGGGACTCGGGCTGCACGGCTACAAATCGCTGTGTAGACATTTGGGCTCAGGCTGGAGCCTGCGCTCTGGGACCCTCCACTCTCATATGGTCCCAGAGCTTGGGCTCCAGCCTCATCCCAAACGTCTACACAACATTTTTTCAGCCCCAGAGCTGAGCCCCAAGAGCTTGAGTCAGTCGACCTGGGCCAACCATGGGATTTTTATCCCTGTGTAGACATTGTCTAAGGCCTCTCTTCCTTCCCCTCTCCTGCCCATATTAATCCTTTGTCATCGCATCCCCTATACTGAGTTGGGGGAATGGATGGCATAAAACCAACACTGTCTACACAGTGATTTGTAGCCCTGCAGCCCAAGCCCCACAAGCCTGAGCCATCTGACCTGGGCCAGCCATGGGTCTTTTATCCCTGTGTAGATGAACCCTTAGGGGCCAAAGAACATTCAAATATAAAG
>NW_020665328.1:0-6092 GCF_002925995.2 Terrapene triunguis
TTCTGCTGTGTAATAGCTGAAAGAGTCAATTTTACTGGTATTTTATTATCTTTAAATCATTAAGGGGAGCAACTACTTAGCCCTGACTGAAGCATCTTATCTCGTTTCTAAATCAAAGTGTGTCCTCTTTGTGTTTCAGAGTAGCAGCCGTGTTAGTCTGTATCCGCAAAAAGAACAGGAGTACTTGTGGCACCTTAGAGACTAACAAATTTATTTGAGCATAAGCTTTCGTGGGCTTGCATCCGAAGAAGTGGGCTGTAGCCCACGAAAGCTTATGCTCAAATAAATTTGTTAGTCTCTAAGGTACCACAAGTACTCCTGTCCTCTTTGTGTGCGAAGAGACAGTTTAACAGGATGCCACAAACGGGAGATGCTTTTGGTTTGTAAACAAAATATTTTTGCAAAGAATTTTCATACAAATTGATTCATGATTCCACAAATCAAACTTGTTTAATGTTCATGGGATTTTCTAACAGAGAACTGTGTAGATGAAAATCCCCCCCCCCCCAATTGCTGGGCTCTGTCCCTCCCTCTGGGGGCTTGTTGTCTGCTGATGACAGCGGGAGTGAGAACTGTTGGCTTTTCTCTCTAGCTCTGCCATCGCTTTGCTGTGTGACCTGGGGTAGGTCATTTCCTTTCTCTGTACCTCAGCATCCCAATCTGTGCAATGGGAAGAGAGACACGTCTGTAATTCCTGGCAGGAGTGAGTCTGGGAGAGAGAACGGGCATTAAAGCCCTTTGGGGAGGAGAAAGGGTTGTTTCATGGTGTTGAGCGCCAAGGCATTCTGACATTTGTGAAAATGTCTCGTCTAGAGAAACAGGAAATGGTTGGGGACAAAGCCTGCGGTAGGATGTGAATCAGAGAGGCCAGGGTATGTGTTTGGGGTCTCACCGGTGCTTCCCACCCCTTACTGTCCTGTGGCAGGTGTAGCCCCTGACCCGTGGCTCTCCCTTCCGTTATAGGCTCTGCACAAGGTCTTGGCCAACCTCCCGGGTGCCATGCTGGGGAGCTGCTGGCAGAATCCCCAGATACAGACAGGCCCCAATACCTCTTGGTGATGAGCCCGATGAGGAGGGGTGAGGAGGCAATTTTATCTTAATGCTGGGGAGGCCTGGAAAGGAGAGACTGGAAGATCCATTTTCCAGTCTGTCCGCCTAGCTGGGATTCCACTGGCCATCCTTGGCCAGGGCCGTCAGTGCAAGGCAACGTTGGGCCCTTCCTCCTTCAGCGACAGGGGAAGGAGCTGGGACTTCAAGCCAGAGCTCTGCTTGGTTCAACTGAGCACTAACTACAGGGTCCCAGGCTGGCCTAGGCCCATCGCCCCTCCCACCCCCACACACCATAAGATCCAAAAGATGGTTCTCAGAGAAGAGTCACTGACTCCTTCCTCGAGAACCAGGAGGAGCCCAGGGAATCAGCCCCTCTCTCCTACAGGCCCTGAGTACACGCTGAGTTCTGAGAGAAGCTTTTCCCACAATCACAGCATCTAGTGTCTCTATGAGATGTGGAGCCTCTGATGTCTAATAAGGCCTGAGCTCAGAGTGAAGCTTTTCCCACACTCACAGCATTCATAAGATCCGTTTCTAATGTGGATTCTCTCATGTTTCGTAAGCGATGAGCTGTCAATACATTTTCCCCCACATTGCGTTCATAGGACCTCTCTCCAGTGTGGATTTTCTGATGTGTAATAAGGTTTGAGTGCCAAGTGACGCTTTTCCCGCACTCACAGCATCCATAGGGTCGCTCTCCTGTGTGGATTCTCCGATGTATCATGAGTGCTGAGCTGTCAGTGAAGGTCTTCCCGCACTCACAGGTTTCCTACCCCTGGCCTAGAGCAATGAATGTCAATGTCCTTGCTAAGTGATTAGTGTAGTGTATTGAAAACTATACAGCAATTACAGGCTTTCACTTTAAATCCTGAGGGGTTTCTTGGGGCTGTTTGCAAGCTGGGGGCTGTGTAGGGAGCATGCAATCTGAGGGCTCTGCAGTCTGTCTGCAAAGAGCCAGCCTACAGAAAGGTGATTGCTAGCACTCTCGAAGTTCCTGCTGACTTCCTTATGCAGGAAGGATCAAGCCCATTGTGTGATTGTGAAATGAAAAACCACAGCATACATCCCCAGGGCAAGCGGGGTGACCCTAGCTGTGGAGCTCTCCATTTACTGCCTTTTGTGCAATTGAATACAAGTTACAGCCTGATCCTTAGTTCTGATTTGGGCAAAACACTCATTTAAGGCAACGGGAGTTTTGCCAGAGTCCAAACGCAGTCCTGGACAAGGCCCACAGTGCAGCTCTTACTGTGATGTGGGAGTTTCAGATGTCCTCTAAGTAGCGATGCTCAAGCCATATCCAGGGCTCTCTCCTGCTTGCAGGAAAATGACTTCATTAGCCAGATTTTCATAAACACTGAGCACCCAGCAGCTCTCAGTGAGAACAAAGGAGAATTCCCTCCCCGACCCCATTGAGAACTGTGCTGGACACAGCACACACAGGGCAGTTAGTTACAACCCTAAATGCTCTGGCTGGAAGGCTGCACCGTAACACGACTTTATTCCTTAGAATCCAGAATCTTATCATACAAGAACCCACAAGGCGGGGGTGGGGCGGGCTGCTCCCTAAGGCAGTGGGCACAACTCACCCATCTTCTTTACATAGGCTCGTTCATAGGAATCGTTAGTGCGTGGCAGGCTGGAGTGTAAATCCACCTTGCACAGCTGGCTGTGTGCACCCTGCGGCCGTCCACTGAAAGTTCCCCGGTGCACGTTGATCTCTTCCCATTTCAAAGCGGGGTAAATTGAAGCGCACTATGGAATTGTTAGTGCACGTAGCAGGGGCCACACAGACAGTTCGTGTGCGCCAGACTAGTGAGAGGGAGACTGACACCCCAGCTGGCCATAAACTGTTCCTATAGACAAGCCCTGATTTTCTGCTCTCACGCTTTGCTACAGAGCTCTCTGGCCTGCAAACAGGACCTGGGAACACTCCTCTATTAAAGTGACAGCTTGCAATTCCAACACAGTCCTCACTACACCACCCAACAAAGAAGCGTTCCCTCCCCCAGCTCCACTGAGAAGCATGATGATTGCTGGGTGCTGAGCTGTTATGAAAATCTGGCCAAAGGCGTCCCAGCCTGCAAGATGAAACACTGTCACCTCCTATGTGACATCAAACACAAGTGGTGGCAAGAGAAGGCCTCTGAGATCCAGGGTTTCGTAGACCAGGATGACATGAGAAGCTTCTTTCAAGCAACAAAAGCTAGATATGGGCCAAGTTCCAAAGGCCCAACCCCCTTACGTTCCCAGATTGTCCTTGAGGAGCGTGGAGCCAATTCAAGGACAATTTGACCTAAGGTTTTTGTTGGTTAGAGGAGTCATTTAGCCAGCTACAAAATGCATTTTTTTTCTGTTGAATTAATGGAGATATCCCATCTCCTAGAACTGGAAGGGACCTTGAAAGGTCATCGAGTCCAGCCCCCTGCTTTCACTAGCAGGACCAAGTACTGATTTTGCCCCAGATCCCTAAGTGGCCCCCTCAAGGATTGAACTCACAACCCTGGGTTTAGCAGGCCAATGCTCAAACCACTGAGCTATCCCTCCCCCCAATAATGCTAGACTGTCCTCATTTTTGTCAAACCAATCTTGGTGCCAATGAGTGGACTATCCTATGGTTTCAGCACATGCACTGTGAATGGTATTTTTAAGTTAAGGCTACACCTCTGCCCTTCTTGTCTCTCTGGCAGCACCTTCAGGTAAAAGCAGGAGGCCTGACCCCTGTCCTTGTGGGGAAGGGGGGAAAATCCTCACTTCTCCCATGCATAGACCAGGCCCTAGCCAAAATTAATCCCAGCTGCTGACATCAGTCTGGGGAGGATCAACCATTGTTTGGCCCCAGATGTGCACAAAAAAGTTGTACTAACCACAACATATTAATATCACCTGACTTATCAGGAGTGTTTGTGTCTCTCATTAACCCCTTGCTCTACTGACTTAAATTTAGCCCACTAACTCTACCCCAGACTTCACAGCAATTTTCAAGACAATCTGAGTCTGCGTGTGGATTTTAGAGACCTTAAAAAGCCACTGTTAAACAGTAAACTAGAATAACCCTTAACTAGAGCAGAGCTACCGACCCACTATAATGAGACAAATCAGGTGTCATCTCACAATGAACCATCTGACTCCACTTATTACCCTGTTGAAGACTGCCAAGTATCACAACAAGTTACTGACCAGCCACCTGTAGTTCCAATAAAGCCTCTTCAAAAGAGGCACCAGACTGAGTATAACATATAGTGCCCATTGTCCGAGGCTTGGATAGCCCGTATTCTCAGAGAAACTCTCCCATCGGTGATGTCGTCTTTCAAGAGCTCAGTTCTTTCTGGATATTCTGGCATCTGCTCTGCATACTGATCCTGCCTATCACGGTACAGGTGCACCACTGCAGAGAACTTGAATCGGAACCATCTCACCTCCATGTTCTCAGCGCTCATCCTGGGGGAGAGGTGGCAGGGCAGGATGGCCTCCCCGCCTAGGGAGGCGGCGATTGGATGGTCAGGTCCAGTTGCTGTGAAATGTACAATGACAAATGGAAGTGAAATCGGCGAGGGGCTGGGGGTGGCATTAACTCAGCAGTAGGACACACGGTAAGACAGCGCTCTGCATCAAAGGCGAACACCACATCCCCATGCAGTGCCCTAGACACATCTATGAGTGTAGAGAATCGCAGGCTTGGGGTAACTGCACCTCTGACCCCCTCTGGGGTCTGCTCAAGGCATGTCCCTTAGGTCTCAGGTCTCCAGCTGTCACCTCTCTCTGGGCAGGGACCCACCTCCCTCTCCCTGCACACTGGGGTTTTGGGCTTGCAGCCCCCCTTCAATTCACTGTGGTTTTCCCAGCAGGCCTGACCAAAGCCCAACACCTGCACTTTGCTTTCTGTCCCAGGGCTATGAACAGTGTGTGCCAGCGGCTGCCAGAAACCAAACAGCTCTTCCAAAGCAGAGAACATTACAGGACAAAAGCCTGACAGAGAAAGCTTACCAGAAACCAATCAAAGGTCTGAGCACATTACACGTATCCCAAAGGATTCTCGTCTTACACTTGGGACTCTCTGATAGGGGCCAAAGTCTTTCATACCCTTCTCTAAGGGTTGGCCCTCATGGTTAACAGGTTACATGAGTTTGTAACCCAAGATCCAGGACTCTGGTCAGTTCACATCCAAATCTTTGTCCTCTTGGGCTTCTGAGACCTGCTCGGAACTAGTTTGTGCAATTCTCCCTAGAGGTGGTACTTCTCTGGAGCTGTTTCCTGTCCCAGCAGTAATTACTCTCCAGGGTTTGTAGCTCCTGGAGGAGATGGAGTAACCCTCCCCAATGAAGTAGATGACAATCCTGAGCCCACAAGGGTACATATAACATGTATAGGCACCATTTATACAGGGGATAGAAAAAGAACATTCATAAAATTAACTCGATAGTCCCCCAAATGCTGCATGTGGTGCAATATCTGTCACACGGAGTAGACATGTGAGTGTTATACATGGTCCCTATTATCTCTGAATAAGGCTCAGCACTTCTCAGGGGTGCCTAGGGGATAGTGGATATTGGGGGGCTTGATTCTCTGATACACAAAGGACTTTTTGTGTCACTCCATCATGGACCCTCCCCAGCTGCTGCAGGGATGGTGAAGGGCTGGCAAGATGAAAAGAGATGAAAATAGATCACCACCACTATGCAGGCAAAGTCAGAGGCCAGATAGGAGGACAGCGGGGAGGCAGATAGAAAAGTGCAGAAAGCGGAGAACCAGCCATTGTGGAATTGCCGGGGGTGGAGGTGGGGGGGGGTGTCTCGGTGAAGAGACTCAGCATAGGGAGAGACAGAGATAGAGCTGGGTAAATTAGCAGGATGGAGACCACAGCAGGAGGGAACCAAAATGCCCAAGTAGTTGAGGAGGCAGCCCCTGGGTGTGGATCACTATCAGAGATTCTCTGGGGCACAGAATGAAGAAGCCGGCAAATATCCTCACATCCTCATTGTGACAGAAGCTTTAGCTCTGAGCCCTGATCAGATGTGCCTAGTGCAGCATGAATGATTTGGGGG
>NW_020665329.1:0-8898 GCF_002925995.2 Terrapene triunguis
GTTTACAATGCTGTACGAATGTATTATAATAAAACTGGAGAATGAAAAGATTGAAGCATCTGTTTAAGACTGTGAAACCATTTAACACAACTCAATGATCCAAGAGGCAGAACTACAAAAAGAATAGTAGGTTAATTCACTTCTAAAGGTAACATTTTCTGGCTTCAAGAAAAACCATTTCTTCATCGTCAAAACACTTTATACATTGCCATAACTACAGAGACATCCTAAAACCATTATAGATAATACTACATTGTTCCTCAAACAAAAACTGATTTCAACAACATAGGGCTGTGGTACCATCACAAAGTCCAACTTAACTGAAATGGCTTTAGAGTCGCAGTTCACTCCAAGTGCAAAAAACCCACCATAATATATGGATTACATAGAAATACATGCCATACTACTGTTCTACAATAAAACATCAGCAACCTTGAAAAAGAAAGCTACTCATGCTGAAATCACCTATCATTGGAAAGTCATTACCTTAGGTGGCAAGTCCTAAAAGTTGCAACACCTTCTGAAAATGGTGGACTGTCTTTTAAAACAATTCCTAATTTTCAAGGATTTAGAAAGCTGCTTGCAAAAATACTCCCTAATGTTAAAGGGAAGAACTTCTAAAAAGGGAGAAAAATGTCACCAATTGATGCCAAAAATAAGAAGGCAAGAGCAGCTAGAAAGGAAACAGCTGTTTCATGTTTTAAAGTATCATTTAACTGTTCTGTTTCAAATCTCCCCATACCCAACAGGAGATGTCAGTTTGCCTGTTCTGGAAATCAGCATGTAATTGCATATCACTGAAAGTAATTACATTCAACAGTAAATTTCACAAGATTAAAACAAACTGATTTATCTTTCATTGTTCAGTTTAAAGCAAGTATCCCATCATGGTCAGGAAAAGATGTAGTGTGATGGGCTCCTAGGCATATGCAATTATATTTATCCAAAGGAAAGAGACACCATGAACCATCATTAACAAGAGACTTGAATATTCTACTCCTGTCAGAGTCTGACAATGAAGAGTGTGAGGGGGTGGGGTGTACATATCTCACACTGGCTTTACTCCATCACCTTTATCCATCCCTAATGCAGGGAGCATAGTAAGCATACACAGTCAACACACTGAAGGCCTTTCAGGAAAGTTACCAAAAGCACCACATTTAATTTGCTTATGAACATAGAATCAGTTATCATCCAGTCTTAATTTAGGGTAGTATTTCCATTTTACCCTTAAAGCCTACCGGATGCATTACAAAACATGCTTTGTAGTTAGGCTGTAAAGCTCCTTAGAGAGATAACACTCTAGGTGGGCTTTCTGTACTGGATACATGTACCCTTAAAGAAAGAGAAAGCTTAAAATAAAAAAGGAACTATAAATCCAATATTACACATTCACCAAGTTCCATTCTTATGCTACAGCCTACTGCTAACCACCTGTCAGAGGGTAACTGCATCTCAATGTTTGTTTTGCTGAAATGTTTTGACTCCGCATTCTCACAAATGCTTCCCAAGCCATACTAAACAGTGTATTGCATGTAAAATTGAAGTCTAATTGAAATGGCTATGACAATTCATACTAATGATGGTCACCTGGTTTAACAGTGACAGAATTGGTGAAAACAGCAGCACAAAGAACCAAGTATCATAAGGAAGGAAATGTAACTCAAACCTGCTTTAGTAATGGTTTAACCTTTCTTTGGTTTTGGTTTTGAAACAAGAATTTAATGTTTAAGCATTTTGCTTGAATAGTCCTAAGAACCCCAGACATATTATGTTAGTGATAATATGATAATGAATGTCCCTTACATTGTCTGAGGGTTTAACCTCTACTAGTAATATAAACTTATGGCAATTAGCAAAATATTGGTTAATATTTCACTTCCAAATAGCTGAATTGAGTATAGCAGGAGATGCGCCTGCTGTATTCAATAAGAAGTCCATTCTTTGGAAGTATCTTAATTTATCTTAAATTAGAGATGTACTCTGAAATTTGACTAACAATGGTATCTTAGTGTTCCATGTGTGCTGTGTCTTCAGAATGCCATATCGAGTGCCATATCTAGCTGCCAGCTCTGCAAACTTTGTGCATTCAGAGTCAATTTCAATTCTTGCTTCTTGCACATAACTAAGAGTATATGTTTTGGAAGCAAAAGAGACATTCAGTGACAATTGTGCACAACTCAAACACCTTCAATGGGATTACATGTGCATTCATTAAACTGACCGGCAATTAATTCTGTTGATGCACAGCAATACATAGAATCCAGTTCATTCCTTCTTAACTGTGCTGGCACTGAATGATTAACAGGAGAAAAAAGCAATAAAAAAAAAAGGCATGAAAAATAAGTACAGTAGCACCTCAGAGTTACGAACACCTCAGGAATGGAGGCTGTTTGTAACTCTGAAATGTTCGTAACTCTGAACAAAATGTTATGGTTGTTCTTTCAAAAGTTTTCAACTGAACATTGACTTATTACTGCTTTGAAACTATACTATGTAGAAGAAAAATGCTGCTTTTAACCATCTTAATTTAAATGAAACAAGCACAGAAGCAGTTTCCTTATCTTGTCAAATCTGTTTTTTATTTTATTTTTTTAATTTTCCCTTTGTTTTGTAGTAGCTTACATTTAACACAGCACTGTACTTGCTCTTTCTGGGGGGTGTGGGAGGGGGTCTCTGCTGCTGCCTGATTGCGTACTTCTGGTTCCAAATGAGGCGTGTGGTTGACCAGTCAGGTCGCAACTCTAGTATTCATAACTCTGAGGTTCTACTGTAGCTATGACTCCATAAACAAAGGAAGCAGATTTGTTACATGAGGTGCCATTTTATATAAGCACTTTTTAGAGAAGAACAGTACTCCCATACTTATATGTTCAAAGGTTTCATTTCATTACTATTTGATTTGGAAAAGTGATATGTTCATCCTTCTACAAGATACAACCATCTTGACCAAATTTGATAGGAAACTGGAGGAAACATAAAAAGCTATGTACAATAGAATCCACTAATAAGAAATTCCATTTATAATGAAATAGAATGCAAGTCCCAAACTGTTTCAATGTGCCAATTTCACTTTCAGTCCCACTGACACATACTCTTTACAAAATGCTTTCATGTCAAGAGTAATTGGTGTGCTGTGTAACTTAAATGTGTACATTTATATGAATGGTTAAGCTGCCCTCATCTAGATTATCAATGAAAAGAATACTTTACGTAAATTAAAAGATGGACTTATTTAGGATGTGTTACAGGCTGAACTAAATTTTCAATTTTGCCATTTGTTACAATTTCTATGCTTGAGCTTTCAGCCTTTAATCATAAGCCAACTATCAATTTCACAAAGGTGGATGATTTCCATCTTCATGCTCCACATTCATTTATTTCAATAAATAAGTTTGTAAGTGATTCGATATATTAAATGGATTCACAAAATACTTTGATACCATGATGGGAAGCACCTTTTAAATACCTAAAATGCTTGGCTTATGAGAACCCGAGAAAGTGGGACACATGCTATGCAGGTGATTTAAAATATCCTCAAGTAGGAAGCGTCAAAGCTCTATATAGAATACACTATATAGGGCTTAGTTTCTGAAATAAATGTGCTGGAAAAATACAAAAAAACCCAAGCTTGAACTTCACACAAAAACCATTTCAGAGGTTGGGGATATGCAGATATCAACAGCAGAAACAATTTCATCTATGCTCCACTCCCCAATCCCCTTTCCCCATCCATGGTAGTAATTAAATCCAGGGCCGCCTGGGGGGGGGGGGGGGGAGGGGGGGCAATTTCCCCCGGGCCCCGGGCCCCATGAGAATATAGTATTCTACAGTATGGCAACTTTTTTTTTATGTAAGGGGCCGCCGAAGTTGCTTTGCCCCAGGCCCCCTGAATCCTCTGGGCGGCCCTGATTAAATCAGAGAAGAATTCAGCAACTTAAGTGAACTGAAGCCGTCCCACTGGTCACCCCATATTTCAGGTCCTCAAAACCTAAACTGTCCAATTGCAACATGATGCTCTACCCTGAAATATCATGCTGTGATGGCCACTGCTACCACAGAAGTTTTCTGAAGCCTCACGTGGTTGGGATGAAGTTCTTCAAGCAAATGGCACGTAGTGAGCATATAGTGAGATTCTGCAAAGGAATATTTAATATACTTCATATGCAAGAGGTTGTAAAAGTCGCTATGCCTTCCTTGCTCTTTGGAACATGTGGTTCATAAGGATGCTAATAAATTAGAGAGGGTTCAGAGAAGAGCCAAGAGAATGATTAAAGGTTAGAATACATATCTTATAGTGATAGACTCAAGGACCTCAATTTATTTATCTTAATAAAAGGAGGTTAACGGGTGACTAGATTACAGTCTTTCAGTATGTACATGGAGAACAAACATTTTATAATGAGCTCCTCAATCTAGCAGAGAAAGGTGTAACACGATCTAATGGCTGGAAACGGAAGCTACAGAAATTCAGGATAGCGAGTATAAAGGCACAATCTACCGTGGGTAGCAGTGGAGTCTCCATCAGGGGCCATTTTTAAATCGAGACTGGATGTTTTTCTAAAAAATCCGCCCTAGGAATTATTTTAGGGACATTCTATAGCCTGTGTTATAGAAGAGGTAGACTAATTGATCACAATGGTCCCTTCTGGCTTTGGAATCTATGAATAACTTAACAGTCAGGTCATTCAGTAAAGAGAACTCAATCCAACACAGGAGAGAGAAATGAACCAAACTGATGGTCAATGATATGGTTACAAACTATATCTCCAGGGACCATGTTAACTTGTTATATACAGAGGCAAAAAGAGCCAGATTTTAGAATTTGTGTACTCCCAATGGCCTCAGTACAAGAATCACGACATAAGAAAACAACGTATATATTTATTTTTAGTGGTAAAAATACCATAAATACTAGATTTGCAAAATATGCTTGCCTGGCTAGCCTCTTACTTTATTAGAAAACTTAAAGCTGTTAAAATCGGTTTCAAATTAGCTATACTAGCAGCTACATGTTTGATCTACTAGCAATTTTGAAGAGAAGTTCATTTACTGGAGTTTGTTCAAAGTAAATGCACGTCAGTTTAATACTGCTGATGTTTACACAAGTATCAAAGAGGATTTCACGTTCTCGCCATTAGGTGCTGGTCAGATACTGTACTTTAGTTTCACAAATGTAAACTGAGAGGGAAAACACTGTTTTCAATTCAAATAATCAGTAAAATTCCACTGCAAGTTCCTACGTTGAATTTCCTTCCTCCTTAGTTGTGATATTCTAAAACTATATTATTTTTATAATCCAAGAGATTATTTTCCTGTACAAATAGAGCAACAGTTTTATAAACTGTCATAAAAGACAAGGATTACAGGTAAAATAAAACGCTAGCTACATCATACCACTTTCAGATGACCATCCCAAAAAGAATGATATTTTTAGAGGTACATTGTCTGTCCTGCTTATGGTAAGGATTACTTAATACAGCACATTCAAGACAGAATAGACTGAAGTGGAAAGGTCAGTAGTATGCCTTATACAATGCTCATAGGCTTAATATGATTAAGCCAAACTAAATCTACTAACAGCGAAGAACTAGAGGGCAAATAGAGAAGAATACCAAGATATTTTTCAACAAGAACTTACCTGTGTTTTCAAAGGACGCTTGGCAAACTAAGTTTTTAAATGAACTCCACAACGTGGCTTTCATAAAATGGAAGTTATTCAGACAGAGCTAACCCAGAAACAGATTTCTGTAACTTTTTAAAAAAAGGCCCTCTACATTTTGCAGTTTTAATTCTGAAAGGATTTAAAATGATTATTTTCTAAAAGTAGGGGAGGAAAAAAAGACATCCTACACCAATATACTTTAAAAACCAACTGAAGTGGTTTTGGAGAGAGGTGGAGCAACCAGGGGAAAAAAGCCAGATTTCAGCATTGGCAAGAACACAGCTATCTCTAGCACAAAAGAGCATTTATATGCTCAGAGTCCAGCTTAAAAAGGCAAGGAGAGGGGGTAGAAGAGCCAGAAACACAGGGCAAATTTGAATTAAGGACCTCAGGAGCAACATTTTTTATAAAAAATTAAGTAGTATCATCTACTGTAGATTTCTACAGCTTTTTAAAAAAGCTTTGTACTAGACAGACTTGATCATGCAGAACATGACAAAGATGAGAATGAGCTAGTACAACAGAACTTGTGTACTAGGAATATTCATTATGCTATTCAAACTAGAAAACAAAAAGGCCAATCTGAGCAATACACATCATTAGATATGAATAAAGAAAAATGGCTAAACATGTTTAAGTTGCAAAGAAATGACATAAGCTAGCAGACAGAGTAGTTCTATCACACAAGCCACAATTTGAAATTATCACATTTTAAATGAATTCACCACAATTTAAGAACTGAAAACAGTAGTTTCAAAAGAAAATTAGCACATTGTAAGTATTGGCAGAAAGTTTAAAGATGAAACATGTTGCTGCAATGATCAAAACTGCAAGAGGCAGCCTTCTAAAAAAATACCTCCTAGATACTTTGCAACATGGAGTCTGAACTAACAAATTAAGCCAAGCTACTTGTCCCAAAGGGCTTGCAATCTAAATTCGATAGGACATACGTGGTAAAACAATGAACAATAATTTAGGAACGGGCGTTGAGTGGAGAGATTACTAGAGAGGCAGAGGCAGGAAATATTCTTGAAAAGTGTGGGATTTAAGATAAGGAGGAGGGAGGGGATAGACTATTTCACTTAAAAAAAAAATCCAGTAATGTCTAGGAATTCCGATCAAGGAGCAGTTATTAAGCAGTCCCTTCCCAAATTAGTTCACAAGGTAGGTGAGGAAACACCACCACAGAAGGTAAGAAGCTGAGTGTGGAAAAACAAGGGAAACAATAAGGGAGAGGAGTGGGAGAAATATAAGATGCTAGTGAGTGAGTAGGAGAAAATGAGATGGGGTAGATTACACAGAGCCTTAAAGGCAAGGTTAAATCCCTCACTGCAGACCCTGGAGGACAATTATATTTTCTCATCCACCTTTTTCAATTATCCTTTAGGAATTCTTCCCTGTACATCTTTTATACAAAAGCATTCTGTGAACGGCTATGCAAGAATTATGAGGAAGTGGAAGGAGCAACTGTTGGAGCAAGAGACACTAGGTTTATCAACATCATGTATAAATCTAGACTAGCTCAAGTTCATGAGGAGAAAATTGTGCAATATAAAGAATTAAGGGAAAAGAAGAAAATAATTGGACTGTGAGATACTATTTTTTTTTTAAAAGTTAGGGCAAAGATCAGAATTTTCCCAGGGGAAGCAGAGGAGAATTTAAGAAATCTGCGCAGGACTAAGGAAAATATGCTACTGTTGGTGAATGTGCAATGCAGAAGAAGCCACACAATTCAGATGTGGCATTTAAAAGAGCCAAATTGGGCAGGTTCTGGCATTAGAATGGGGAGCATAATGTGGGATGATATACAGTGTCCTAGAATTCATTATGGCAAATATTTCAAGTAGTATGAAGAACAGCAAACCTGCTAATGCATCTGTAAGTGTCATACGATAATTGTGTGTCAAGGGAAACCAAGGTAAATAATACAGGGTAGTTTAGTAGTTAGGATCTGACAGAAGGCAAAGTTGATTTTTGTTATTAGCAAAATAAGAAGTTCATTGAATTCTTGAAAAACACTGTCTACACAAAAAATTGCTTTGAACATTTCTCAAGCACTCCTAGTACCTTTACAATTACATCTGCTCAAAGCAAGTCCCATCGATGCCTCACACGAAACTCAACAGGACCAAAGTATATGGTGGTGTGGTGACAGGAAGAGCAAGTGTCACCAGAAGTGGAACAAGGTCAGGCACCATAGAACCTGCTGTCACAGACGTGTCACTGAGGATAATGCAGAGAACTCAGGTGATGAAAGAAACTCCACACACGACTTATGATTTCATCTTTGTATTAGCTAGAGAATGGGAGTGAAAAGGAGTACAAGAGTTGGGTTTATACTTCACAGAGTGTGGTCACTATTACTCTAAGGGAAAAAAAATTCTTCCCTCTCCAGGGAACAAACAAGCAGGGCACAGAACACATTCTGGTTGCTATTTAACAGCTGCAAGAATAACGGTCCTCCAGGCCCATCCCCAAAACACCCCTTTGTCTGCACCTCCAGATGCCAATTAATCTAGCTCAATGGTTTTCAAAATGTGGGTTGGGACCCCAAAATGGCATTAGACTTGCTGGAACCCAGGGCTGAAGGCCGAGCCCCATCGCCCAGGGGCTCCGGCTTCAGCCGTGGGGCTCAGGCTACAGGCCCCCTGCCTGGGGCTGAAGCCCTTGGGCTTTGGCCCCCCTGCCCAGGGCAGCGGAGCTAAGGCTTTGGCCTTCCCTCGATCCCCCACAAGGAGCTTGGGCTTTGTTCCCCCCTCCTGGGGTCATGTAGTAATATTTGTTATCAGAAGGGGGTCACGGTGCAATGAAGTTTGAGAACCTCCTGATTCTAGCTCAAGGCCATCACCATGTTTCATAGAATCATAGAACTGGAAGGGATCTTGAGAGGTCATCTAGTCCAATCCCCTGCACTCAAGGCAGGACTAAGTATTAGACCATCCCTGACAGGTGTTTGTCCAACCTGCTCTTAAAAATCCCCAATGATGGAGATTCTACCACCTCCCTAGGCAATTTATTCCTGTGCTTAACCACTCTGACAGGTAGAAAGTTTTTCCTAATGTCCAACCTAAACCTCCCTTGATGCAATTTAAGCCCATTGCTTCTTGTCCTAGTCTCAGAGGTTAAGAACAATTTTTCCTCCCTCCTCCTTGTAACAACCTTTTATGTACTTGAAAACTGTTAGCATGTCCCCTCTCAGTCTTCTCTTTTCCAGCCTAAACAAACCCAATCTT
>NW_020665330.1:0-21269 GCF_002925995.2 Terrapene triunguis
CTGGGCCTGCATCTCTGATTCACCTCTGTTACTCTAGTTTTCAGCTTGTGTGACTCCAGATATGTATCTACCACCTCCCCATCACCAGATTCATGCTGGCATCACTGAACCTATTTTATATTTTCCTTTCCCTGCTGTTATTTCAGAGGAAAAATCTCCCTAATTATCAGTGGAGCTGACAAAAAAGCAGAATCTCTTGGCCTTATCATCCACCCACTTATGCTGGCTTTACTCCAGTATAATACCATTGACTTCAGGGGAGTTACTCCGGACTCACACAGTTGCAAGAAATTATGGGGGTGGGGAGCAGACAATTACTTTGTGGCAGTAGACATTGAGATTCAATACGGTAAGCTTTATAAACCATTAAAACACCAATTGCCAACATCACATGTCAAAATATGCAAATTAAATATCCTTTAATCAACAAATCCTACCTGTTTATAATGATCATTCACTAGTCCATTTGTTACAAGCCTAATATCAAAATTTAAATCACTGGATTTGGACTCAAATAAGTTGTCAAGCAGCATTTTTCTTACTTTGCCTATCTGTACATTTCTGTCATTATCAATGAGACTATTTTTTCATTAGTTTGTGTGTTTATGGTGAGATCGACATTTTGCCAGCATTTACGACAAATATCTAATCCTTCCAAGTCTACGTACACAGTGTTGAAAATGTGAGGTTTATCAACACTGGATCCATATTTATATTTTACTGTTGTTTAGGTTGTGATTTTTAAAGGAGTCTAAGAAAGTTAGGCCCACCAATCCTATCAAAATTGAAGAAGAGTTTGGTGCCTAATTCCTTTAAGCTCCTTTCAAAGTCCCAGCCTGATTTCAGTGTCTAAATACCATTGAGGATCTGGGCCTTAGAGCCTTCTCACAATGTTGTAATGGAGTTAGAGACATGTCAAACATGTAAAAGTTTGTGAAAACTTGTCAGATTTACATAGAGGTGTTGACAGATGTGACAAAGTATTGTCACAGCTTCCCAGTCACATCCAAGTCTTCTCCAAGTTTTCAGAGTCTAATCAACAGATACTGGAACATAAGCAAAATCATGACAATGCAAGTGGAGTTACATCAAAAGTTTTTGAATACAAAAGATCACAAGCAAGTATCTGGGTAAAATGGAGAAATATATCATATCAGATTACTTTAGACACACAAACAATGAGCGCCTGATCCTCATTTAAAATAAGTCCCCTTTGCATCATTCCAGTAGTGTAAAGGGGTCTTCAAGACCTTTCAAATTACAGTTAATCCCACTTTATGGCCCATTTACAGTGCCAAAAGAGTCCAAAGTTACCTTATCATAGATCAGAATCAGGCCCATGTAACATAGTTTTTGAATACTGGGACAAATTCTACATTATTATTAATTATTATTATTAATATTAATATTATTATATATGAGAGAAAATGTATTTATTATTATTGTTTTGATTGCTCACTTGATTTCCCCTCACTGACTGCCTAAATCAATGATATCTAGGCAATTGGAGAATAGTGTCACAATTGTCGTGGAAAGAATCACCCACGCACTGATTTTAGTTCACAGACTCAGAGCCTGAGGCCTTTATTGCAATACGTACCAAACGCGTTTGGGGTGCAGTTCGAAAACTGACACACCGAGGACCGCTCGCAGGCGGGTTTTTATTTCATTAAACCGCAAGCAAAGTATAGACAATACGTCATGATTTAAGAAACTGGGGTCATTAGTTAAGAAACTGGGGTTGGGGTCAGTCCTCCCCCCTCCCGGTACCTTCCTCATTATTTTTTCGAGAAGTGGGTGTTTATTTGGGTAGAGGGGCGCTTGGTGGTTTTCCCCAGGGGTGGTACTTGGCATCAGTTTGGGTACATTTCTCGGCAAGGCACATGTTATTTTCCGGAGTTTTTCGGTTAGGGGTTAAGGGGGGGGTTATGGGACTCTAAAAGAAGGGCCATGATTGGTTAATTTGCAGATAGCTTGCGACTGCAAGAATGATTAACTCTTTTGCAAAAGCAATTTCTTAATGTAAGCGGATATTGTATTTTTCGAGCGGTTTCATAAACTTGCAGTTATTATGTTGCTAAAGCAGTTTCTTGCTATAGCTTTTAGCATCATTCTGGGTTTTTCTTCCCCCCCCCCCCTCCTCTGGTCATTACCCTTGACTGAGTTTGGCAGAGAACCGTGTTATTCAGTCTTGCTCATGCTAAGGCCTGTACTACTCTGTATAAAGGCCGTCAGCATAACAGATCTCTGCTAGAGGGTTTATTTCGGGGCCTTCAGATTCAAAGCTCTGGCTATTAAAAGGAAGGCCCCCCTGTTCTATATCCCCACACATCCTACTGAATGCCTTTCTCAAGATTTCTTTAATGCCTTTGTTCCCTAGAGCATATATGAAGGGGTTAAGCAACAGTGTCACAATAGTTTTCAAGAGGGTGACAATTTTGTTCATTTCCAGCAAGTTCTGTTTAGAAGGCTTAATGTACAGAAAAATAGAGCAGCCATACCATATAACCACAATGGTGAGATGGGAAGAGCAAAGTGGAAAAGGCGTTTTGCCAGCTGTGGGCAGATGTGATTCTCAGGATGGTGGAGATGATGTAAATGTAGGAGACCAGGGTGACTTCACAGGAGCCCAGGATGACAATAAAGCAGATAGTAATGTACACCATCTCAACGAGGTGCATGTCTGTGCAGGAGACCTCTAGCCAAGAATCTATGTCACAGAAGAAATGGTTGATGGTGGTAGGGTCACAGAAAGATAACCTGATGAACAGAAACACTGGCACAGAAATAGTCAGGAAGCTACTTGCCCATGAGCCAAGGGCCAGCTGAATGGACAAGGTGCTGTTCATGATGGAGCTATAGCGCAATGGGTGGCAAATGGCCAAATAGCGATCATAGGCTATGACGGCCAGGAGTAGATATTCAGTGCAGCCTAGGGAGAAGACAAAGTACATCTGCAGGAGGCAACTGGGGAAGGAGATAGTTTTGCTTTGGGACACAAGGATGGCAAGAGTTTTGGGAATGTAGGCAGTGGTGAAACAGATGTCTGGGAAGGACAGATTGCAGAGGAAGAAGTACATAGGCGTGTGGAGGCGGTGGTGGGTACCCACTAAGGATATGATGGTGATGTTTCCCATCAGCATCAGGATGTACATGAACAAGAAAAGCAGGAAGAGAGAGATCTGCAAATACCAAGAGCCAGGGAACCCAAACAGAATAAATTCCTTCACATTGGTTTGATTTCCCTTCTCCATTTGGGTGTTCTACCTGCCAAAACACAGGAACCATAAAAGGAAGACAAAGAAATACACAGGAGGCTTTGTTAGATGCAGCTCATTGTTGATAGACAACAAACTGAGCAGTCATATATAATTTTTAAAGCCTGCAGTGATCATATAGTCTGACCTCCTGCATAACACAGGCTCGATAATTCCACTCACCAAAGCCCAGTAACTAGTGGTTTAACCAGAGCCTATCTCTTAGGGGAAAAAATCCTATCTTGACTGGACACCCCTCTAATGTTAAAGAGCTGTATCCTACTTATATGATGTAGTGCACATTCAACTCTCAATAGGAGCTGTGAGTATGTTCTTGGCTCAGGGCATTAGACTTTCAATGGCAGACTGGCACCTAACTCCCCTAGGTTGCTTTGCAAATCCCAGCCTTAGATTCCATTCCACCAGCAGAGCCAGGAAACCTGGCCTAACTCACCTCCCAAAGCCAGAAACAGACGCAGGATTTTTCACTCTCAGTCCCCAGCTCTAAGCACGAGACCCCACTTCCCTCCTAGAGCTGGGAATGGAACCCAGGAGTCCTGACTTCTAGCCCTCCAACTGTTAGACTCCATTCCACTGAGCTATTAGTGCACACTGCCTTCACAGAGCCAGAAACAGCACCCAAGAGTCCTGGCCTATATTTTCAAACGAGACTGCTTATTTGGGGTGTCCCAGTTTTTTGATGTCTACCTCGAGACATCTAAAAGGGCCTGGTCTCTAGTGAACATCTTGGGTCCCTCTCAGCTTGGGACTCCAGAACCCTGTCTTGTTGAGCCAGACACGCAAGCCTGATGAAACACAGACCCGGGGTCTGAACCACGTCCCCAAAGCTGCAGGCTTTCACTGAAAACCACTCAGCAGGTACTCCTGTTTTCAGCACCCAGATGCCCAGTTCCCAGTGGGATCCAAACCCCAAATAAATCTGTTTTACTCTGTATAAAGCTTATACAGGGTAAACTCACAAATTGTCCACCTTCTATAACACTGATAGAGAGATACGCACAGCTGTTTGCCCTCCCACTGTCCCAGGTATTAATCACTTAATCTGGGTTAATTAATAAACAAAAGTGAATTTATTAAGCATAGAAAGTAGGATTTAAGTGGTCTCAAGTAATAACAGACAGAACAAAGTAAGTTACCAAGCAAAATAAAACAAAACATGCAAGTCTAAGCCTAATATATTTAAGAAACTGAACACAGGTAAATCTCACCCTCAGAGATGTTCCAGTAAGCTTCTTTTACAGACTAGCCTCCTTCTAGTCTGGGTCCAGCAATCACTCACACCCCCGTGGTTACTGTCCTTTGTTCAGGTTTCTTTCAGGTATTCTTTGGGGGTGGAGAGGCTATCTCTTGAGCCAGCTGAAGACAAAATGGAGGGGTCTCCCAGGAGCTTAAATAGACTTTCTCTTGTGGGTGGAGATCCCCTCCTCTCTCCTATCCAGAATTCAGCTCCAAGATGGAGTTTTGGAGTCACATGGGCAAGTCACATGTCCATGCATGACTCAGTTCCTTACAAGTGGCAGCCATTGTTTACATGCTACCTTGAATGTCCTCGGGTAGACTTTTCATGTGGATGGAGTCTTCCAAGATCCATTGTCTGTTAAGTGTTTCTTGATTGGCCACTTAACTTGCAAATTCCTTTCTAAAGAAGCTGACCAAATGCTTTTCTAAGGCTATTTAAAATCAAATAAGTACACAGCCAATATTCATAACTTTGAATACAAAAATGATACACGTATACGAATAGGATGAATATATTCAGTAGATATGTTACATGGCATATGTAGCATAAAACATATTCCAGTCATGTCATATTTACATTTTTTTACATATTTACATTCATAAGCATATTTCCATAAAGCATTATGGGTGCAACATCATATGGTCCTAATCCTTTCCCCTGGTACAGTCCTTGTTCCAGCTCAGATGGTAACTCAGGGATTTCTCATGACTGGCCGCCCCTTTTGTTCTGTTCCACCCCCATCCTTTGTCTCTCTCTGAGTCCCCTACCCGCTCCTTCTAAATGGAAAAGCACCAGGTTTAAGATGGATTTCCATACAGGTGACATGGTCACATGTTCTGTGAGACCCCAAGCCTTCATTCTTTCTGTTCTGAGTCACATGAACACAGGAAGGCTTACAAGTAAACAGAGCCATTTACAACCAATTGTCCTGGTTAATTGGCGCCATCAAGATTCTAAACCACCATTAATGGCCCACACTTTGCATAGTTACAATAGGATTTCAGAGTAATACTTTATATTTCTAGCTTCAGATACAAGAATGATACATTCATACAAATAGGATGAACACACTCAGTAGATTATAAGCTTTGTAATGATACGTTACAAGAGTTTTTTTGCATAAAGCATATTCCAGTTACATTATATTCACACTCATAAGCATATTTCCATAAACATATGGAGTTCAACGTCACAAGTAGCTCTCAAAGCACTTCACCCAGGAGGTCAGGGTCACTATCCCCATTTTACAGATGGTGAAACTGAGGCACAAACAAGGGAAGCTTTACTCTGCTGTGAGTGAGAGGGAAATCAGTTGCAATGACTGCAGAGGAGTTACTCCATATTTACACTGGGATGAATGAGAGGTAGAAGCAGGCCCATTGACTCAAATGGGCTAAAAACCAGATTCTTTTGCCCTGATCATCCACTCACTTACACTGGCTTTACACAGGTATAACTCCATTGACTTCAGGGGTGTTTCTGGATTTACACTGGGATAGGCTCAGGATCTTGCCCCATGTGTACACAGCATGTGCCTGAATTTCAGAGGAGCAGAGGGAATCAGAACCCTGGTCAAACCACATGGACTAGATCTTCATCTTGAGTAAATAAGCCAATCTGTGCTGATTTCAATTGAGCAATGCTAGCTGACAGCTGCTGGGGATCTGACCCATTTTGACCTGGGAGATCAGGAACTACAGGTGCCCATTTCTCATTTTCTTGCCCTGAGCTGAAATTTAGTAGACACTGTATTTCATTCTTAAAGATGCTTTACATTTACTTTCTTAAAAATAAGTTCCAAAAAGAACCATTTCCTTTTTTTAAAGATTTGTTTCTCTCTCTCAACCGAGCTAGAAAGTATTTTGCTGTATTGAAACTGAAGAAAATAAAATAAAGCACAAAGTATCCATCATTTCCTCCTCATGTACCAGATGTCCCCTGCAGGAGCAAAAGCAGCCAGACTGTGAGGTGCCCAGTCACACTTTGATCTTGTAAGCCAGATTCCCAAAGGTGTTTAGGCACATAAAGATGCAGACAGGCGCCTAGTGGGACTTTCCAAAGCACCTTAATGGATGAGGTGCCTAACTCCCATTGGATGTTAGGTGGCTAATCTGTTTAGGCACTTCTGAAAATCCCATTGAGGCCCAGTTCCTCAAAGGTATTTAGGCATATTAGCTTTCTTCCAGTCTTCTGGAGAATGCACAGTATTCCAATACATATTGAAAATCAACATTAACAGTTCAGTGAGCTCCTCAGCCAGGTCCTTTACAATTCTTGGATGCAAGTTGTCTGTACCTGCTGGTTCAAAAATGTCTCACTTTACTAGATTCTGTTTAACATCCTCCAGGGATACTAGTGGAATGGAAAGAGTGTTATCATACCATATGATGAGACTATATCATCTGTTTTTTCCTGAGATTCAGAACAGAAATATTTATTGAACACTTCTGCCTTTTCTGTATTATCATTGATAATTCTGCCATTTCCATCTATTAATGGACAAATATCATTGTCAGGATTCTTTTTGTTCTTGATATATTTTAAAAATTCCTTATTGTCCTTAACTCTGCTGGCCAAAGATTTCTACTTGTGTCCCTTTGCTTCCCTTATCAGTTTTCTACAGTTCCTAACTTCTGATTTATATTCATTACTATCAACTTCCCCTTGCTTAATTTGTTATATATTATTTCTTAGTTTGTTTTATAGCTTCCTTCACATCCCCTCTAAAAAAGGTCATTTTTAAACCAGCACAACATTTTCCCTCAGTTGTGGGATTGTGGCTGTTGGGGCATCTACTAAAGTATTTTTTGAATGATTCCCAAGCATAATTTACATTTTCATAATTACATTCTTCGTCTCTTCTCGTTTGGCTCATAATCACTTTTAGCTTTGTGAAATTAGCGCCACTAGAGCACCAAGTATATCTATATTACTGGTCTGGACTTTATTCTGCTTTCACATTATAAATGTGATCAAATCATAATCACTTGTACCTATTCTACCATTAATTTTTAGTTCTGTGATCAGTTCCTCTTTATCTGGCAGGACGAGGTCTAATGTAGAACTCCCCCAGGGAGGATGCAACATTTTTTGAGTTAAGAAATTGTCATCTATGATGTTTAGAAATTCCAGGGATGTTTTAGTACTGACAGCATGAAACCTCCAGCATGTATCACTCACATTGGTGTCCCCCATGACCGTGCAGCTTTTCTTGTACACATTATAGATAGGTGCGTAAAGAGGTGGTCATCTTGTTCCCTAGTGTGATTTGGTTTTATTTCATTTACTTTCAAATTATTTCTGTCAAAAACAAAATAAATTATTTGAAATCAAATTCTTTTCATGAAACATTTTGATTTTGATGAAACTTCAAGTGAAAAATTGAAAACATTTGGCCAATTTTGGTGATTAAGAAATGGGTTTTATCAATGTGGCCTAAGAGGGTTAAGCCCCCTCCTCCAATTGATAGCCATAGTGTGAGGCCAGAAGGGACCATTAGATCATCTAGTCTGATCTTCTGTATATCACAGGCCATTGAATTTCATCCAGTTACACATGTATTGAGGTCAATAACTTGGGTTACACTTTCAATCCTTAGGAGACTAAACTGTTGTGAGCCACAGGCAGAGACCAGGAGAGACTGAGGTGACACCAGTGCCCATGGCCTCTGCAAAGACAGGGAATTGGTCAGCTGAGATATGTCCAGATGATCCCAGCAGGCAATCCATGCCCCATGCTAAGGGGAGGGGGTCCCTACCAATTGACCTGGGGGGAAAATTCCTTCCTGACCCTAAATCTGGGGATCACTTTAAACTGATCATGTGAGGAAGACACACCAACCAAGCTCTTGAGAAAGAATTTTCTGTACCACTTCAGTTCACCGACCCACCCTGTCTGGTGTTCTATCTCCAGCTGTTTCCAGTCTCTGATGCTTCAGAAGAAGATTTAACAAACAAACAAAACAACCACCACCACCAACAACAGAATACAGAGCAAAAGGGGAACAAAAACCCACCTTCTTCCTGACCCTTGCATGTGACCGGCTGAATCCCTGAAGCATGAGATATGATTATAGTCATTGTCTGAATGCAGAGCTGCAAGTTTTGTGAGAATGTTGAGGGCAGTGCAGGCAAATCTGTGCTCTCTGGGTATGTCTACACAGCACATTAAGCCTGGACTCTAACTCAGGTTTGAGACCAAGACCCTCTTCTGTCCATACACAAATCAGTCTGACTTGGGTCAGCAAACACTTGGGACCCGGGTGCTAGGACCCTACTAGGGGCATGGGTCAGAGCCCAAGTCCTGCTGTGACTTGGGTCCAAGCACTATCATTTTGCTGTATGGACACAGCTCATGCCACAAACCCGAGTCAGAAGGTCTGCGGAGTGCAGTGTGGACATGTTAGTATGGCTGTGAGACCGGGTCCAGCAATTGTAAACCCAGGTTTACAATGCAGTGTGAACGCTCAAACATGGGCTTGGAAACACCGAGTCCACAAAGCCATGAAGGAAGGGGATGAACCGGTGGATTCATAGATTCATATTTTCACAGGCTCCTAGGCCGATAGGAACCACAACACTCATCCAGGCCAACTCCCCATAAAAACACAAAAATACAAATGCATACAGGCCTCAGAATTTCTCCTGGAGGCTGGATTAAAGCATGTATTTTACAACATAGCTCCATTCCTTTCATCAGAGTTACCTCTCATTCACACTGAGAGGAGAAACATGCCTATTGGTTTCACGCAGTTGCTTGTGATTTAGGACAGTGACGATGGGATGAGAATTAGTAGGGGCTCATGAGGAATATAGAAGTGACAGACCAGAAGATTGAGCCCTTTCCTGCATCCACCCAAAATGCAGATCATAGACACTAGCAGAGACTTGACTGGAAGGTTGAGTAAGAATTGAGTAAGAATCTCAGGAGATAGCCAATGGACTTCAGTGTGAATATGGCCCAAGTAACAATATTGCCCAGTAAGGCTGGAATTTTCAAAGGGGCTTAAGGGAATTAGGACCCTGGTTTTCAATGGAACTTGAGAACCTAACTCCGATAGGCTCCTTTGAAAATCCAAGGTTAAGTGAGCACTAAGTAAATAATGACTAATAAGAAAGTAAATAAGGAATGAGGACTGGGTAAACCCCAAATCAGCTTTCTACAACTTTGACTGGGCTTTCTGTGCCTTTGCTGATCGGCTGTTTGCTCCAACGCTCCCCCTCCCCCAGCCTCTTCACCTCAAGGTGTTTACACACTGCATGCTTTTTTTGGTGGCATGTGGAGTACATATGCGGGCAGCCCTCTAGCACGGGTGTAAACAGCAGTGTAGAGGTGATGCACGGCTTAGGTGAGATAAGAAACACTTGAAGCCTGTTTGTATGTGTTCAAGTACAGACCCTACACAGCTCTCTACTCGCCCAAGCAGTGCGGTCTACACTACTATGTTCAGCTGTGTAGTGTCCTGCTGCCTCCCCAGTGCCGGAGCCTTTCCCTACACCAGGAAAAGACTCCAGCAGTGGGGAAAGGCTCTGGCAGGGGAGATGTAACCAGAAAAGGCTCCAGCAGCTTCCCACTGCTGAAGCGTTTCCCCACTGCCTTCCCCCTGCCAGAGTCGTTCACTGACCCGTGCAGCTGCACACCGCAGCATGGACACCACTTGCACTGCACTGCAGCATGTAGCTACACATGCCCTACCCATTGTCACCAGTGATGTGTAGTGTAGACATAGCCTCAGTTTCACTTCACACCTAACCCCCTTAACATCTTTTCCCCTGCCCTGTCCTGCTCATTCCTCCTTCCCTTCCATGCCCCCTTTCTCTTCCTTTTTTCCATTAAGCTGATCCTCCCCCTAACTAACCCTAACATAATAAATGAATGAACATTGAGCAAGGACATAAAGTATGCATGAGTAAACATGGAGTTAGAAATGAATGAATGAATGAACAAAGAGCGTAAACATTGAGTAGCCACTGAATGATGGTCTCTGGATGTAGGTGAATAAGTAATATGATATAGGATTTAGAGTGTGTATGGTTTTTTTGAGGGGGGAGGTTGAATTTTTTCCCCCCACATCCTTACTTAAGCTCCACTCAGTCATCTTTCCCAATTATTGTTTTGGCAGTGAGGAAGCAGACTGTGGAGATGAGAAAGGGAAACCACTCCTCACATACTGAATTCATCATCTTGGGCTTCCCAGGGCTCCCGGAGCAGCAAGTCAGTGAAAAAGTCAGGAATAGGACCCAGGTGTCCCGAGTCATGGCCTTGTGCTCTAATCAGAAGCCCACAAATCCCCCCCTCCCCAACATTTGGACGGGCAGAAAATCCTAAATTCCTAAAGGGGTTTGCACTTAGTTGCATTAATTATTTGGCTTGCTGTATCCCCTAGAGGTATCTCTACACAGCCCAGGGCAGTAAGCCCCCGAGCCCAGGTCGACAGTCTCAGTCTTGCACTACTGCATGAAAAATAGGTGGGTAGATGTTGTGGCTTGAGCTGGAGTTCGGGCTCTGACGCCTAGAGAAGGGGCGGGAGCTTCAGAGCTCGCACTCCAGCCCCAGCCGGAACATCTTTACAGTGATTTTTAGCACGATAGCATGAGCCCTGTGGGCCTGAGTCGGTTGATCCAGGCTCTGAGTCTTGCTGCTTCAGGCTGTGTAGACATACCCCAGGAGCCCCAGTCATACACCAAGACCCTGTTCTGACAGGCACTGTACAGACACAGAACAAAGAGATGGTATCTGCTCCAGAGTATTTACAATGTACCTCTGTGGTTATGCTTCTGATGACTTATTAACACTGATTCATGCAGTTAGACACTCTACATCCACATGGAATTTGATGGCAGCTGAGTGACTAATTCCCTTAATCTCAACCACACCACATTTTAATTGGTGCATACATTTTGTGCTGCCCCACTTCACAGGGGTGAATTTCAGCTTGAGTCGAAAACTCACCTTAGTATCTGAACACGTTCAAGACATTAGTGACCCACTGGAACAACTCACAAAGGGTTGTGGTGGATTCTCTATCACTGACAGTTTTTAAATCAAGAGTGGATGTTTTTCTAAAAGATCTGCTCTAGGAATTACTTTGGGGCAGTTCTCCGGCCTGTGTCATGCAGGAGGTCAGACTAGATGGTCCCTTCTGGCCTTGGAATCTATGAACTTATGGGAGTATAGCATGAATGACAGTTCATTTAAACAGGTGGGATTTTGAAGTCACCCAAGAGATTCAGGGCACCCATTTTCCATTAATGGGAATTAGACATCTATACCCCATAAAATCTCTAAACAGGTTCTATGGGGACTGCAGTAATGCCTAGACCTTGTGCTGGCCCAATGGATCGGTGAATTTCACCCAGTGGGGAATAGACCAGACTTGGGCGTAATCAATATAAACAAGACTCATTGAGGATGCACATCTGGGGCTGCCTGCTGTCAGAGACAGGATACTGGACTCGATGGACCATGGGTCTGATCCAGTCTGGCAATTCCAAGGCACCTGCGGTGGTTCTCTAGATCCCAGCCTGCACTGTTTAATGGCACCACACAGGGACTGGACTTGAGTAAAGAGCGGTGCAGGGTGGGATTTTAAAAGGGGGCCTAAGGGAGTTAGGTGCACAACTCCCACTGAAGTACAGTGGCATTTGGGTGCCAAACTCCATTAGACTTCTTTGAAAATCCCACCTGGAACAAACCTGCTGGCTCAGTATTGGGCACTGCGCTAACGCCCAGTGCAGCATCCACACTCCATCCAGCACAGGGAAGGAGGAGTGATATCCTGAGCCGGGAGGGGACCTGTAAGTAGCATGGGAGCAGCTGCAGCAGCCTGAGAGCTGGCTGCGGAGGGAAGGCCGGATAGCAGAATCCTTAGAGTTGGTGAGGCTGAGTGAAAATTAAAATGAATATCAGCCTCCGTGGCCTCTCTCTGGTGATCACTCCTGAACGTTCTGTCACTTATGCTGGTTTAATGCTGGTGAAACTCCACTTAAGCTACTCCTGATTTACAATGCTGTGAGAGGAGAAACAGCCCTATTGCATTCAGTGGTGTCACTCCTGATCTGCAACTTGAGAAGTGAGAGAGGAATCAGGCTCTATCACAGCTTAAGTGTTCAGATCTGAGTGTCCAAGTCCATGAAGATATTCGTTAGGAAATACCTACACATAAGACTGTGAATAACGGACACATTTATAGACAAGAGGTTTCTTTGGTAGGGCCTAAGAGAGCAAGGGCCAGACTTTTAAAGGTATTCAGGTGCCTAGGTGGATTTTCTAAAGCATCTAGGCATCTAACTTCCATTGATTTCAATGGATGCTAGGCAACTAGGTGCTTTTCAAAATCCCACTATTTGCATCTTTAGGTGCCTAAATACCTTGAAAAATCTGGCCCTTAGACACCTAACTCCTATTGACTAAGTGAGATTTAGGCACCTAACTCCCTTAAGTTATTTTGAAAATTCCAGCCTAAGCTTCAGATCTCCCTGTGAAGGTAATTATTATTATTAGCCCCATTTTGAGGATGAGGAAATTGAGACACAGGCAGGTTCAATGACAGAGCTGTGAATAGATCCACATTGACTGACTTCCAGCCTTAAGTACCAAGCCAGTTTTTTGCCCTTCAGTGGAAGGATGCCCTTTCCCACAAGTGGTCTTTGGATCAACCCTTTGGGCTGGGAATTTCAAAGAAATGTAAAACAGTTAGGCTCCCAACTCACACTGGGCCAAGACATAGCCTTTAACAATAAGGGTTCCACAAGGAAGGTGAGAAACAGATACAAGCCCAACCAATTTAGGCTTAATCAGTTTTTGCCTTTATTTATACATTTTCTGACAGAATCATTATCACTTGTAGTTTCTGATCATATATTTAGGACAGAATAAAAAGATAAGATGGAACAGGTAGGGGCCCAAGTTACCAAGTTCAGGGTACCAGGAAGCTCTCCACTTCATGATGGTCCTCAGTCTCTGGTCCAGTATTCTCCAAAGTGGACCTTGTTCACTTGTTTTTTATATGTTAATTTGTCCATCAAATCTACGTCATGAATCTTATATTACATATTCATTAGCTTTCTTTCAATTACACTTTGACACAAACATTCGTATGTTGTTTTCCATTCTCCATTCTATGCTATTATAAATGATTAGCATTCCCTCAACATTACACCAAGTTTAACTAACTAAACGTTACTCTTATTTTTACCATTCAACTATTTTTCATCTTTGGATATCATAGCTCAATACACAGGTATCACCCTAAATTATTCGTTAACCTTTATATTTTGAGTAGGAAAGTTATAGGGAACAACATGAGCTTAATGGCAGCTTTTCCAAACATGGGTTTCCAAGGCAGTTTCTGACTTCTTTGCTCAAAGTTCAACAAGCCTTTTCTGTTGAATTTTAAGGGTTGCTTTTTCAGTTAAGGCTGAGGTATTTAATAGTTCCCCAATACACCGGAGGATGTGCACTCAGGTGTTTTAGACAGGTGACTACAAAGCTCACCACACAACACTGTTTGAAGCTCAGTGAAGGGGAGCTTAGAGTCTGGGGAAGCTGGGAGGGAGGCTGTCTGGGGCAGAACCCGAACGCTGATGGAGGGTAAGCTCAGGAAGTCGATGAGGAGCACAGCACAGGCCCATGCAGGAGGGCTGTGGAGTCCTGTCCTAAGGGAAGCTGGGCACTGGGGCAAGCCCTGCTGGAAGTGGAATGATCTGGAAGATGGCGTGGACTGCACTCTCAGCAAGTTTGCAGATGACACTAAACTGGGAGGAGTGGTAGATATGCTGGAGGGTAGAGATAGGATACAGAGGGACCTAGACAAATTAGAGGATTGGGCCAAAAGAAACCTGATGAGGTTCAACAAGGACAAGTGCAGAGTCCTGCACTTAGGATGGAGGAATCCCATGCACTGCTACAGACTAGGGACCGAATGGCTAGGCAGCAGTTCCGCAGAAAAGGACCTAGGGGTTACAGTGGATGAGAAGCTGGATATGAGTCGACAGTGTGCCCTTGTTGCCAAGAAGGCTAACGGCATTTTGGGCTGTATAAGTAGGGGCATTGCCAGCAGATGGAGGGACATGATCATTCCCCTCTATTCAACATTGGTGAGGCCTCATCTGGACTACTGTGTCCAGTTCTGGGCCCCACACTACAAGAAGGAGGATGTGGAAAAATTGGAAAGAGTCCAGTGGAGAGCAACAAAAATGTTTAGGGGGCTGGAACACATGACTTATGAGGAGAGGCTGAGGGAACTGGGATTATTTAGTCTGCAGAAGAGAAGAATGAGGGGGGATTTGATAGCTGCTTTCAACTACCTGAAAGGGGGTTCCAAAGAGGATGGATCTAGACTGTTCTCAGTGGTAGCAAATGACAGAACAAGGAGTAATGGTCTCAAGTTGCAGTGGGAGAGGTTTAGGTTGGATATTAGGAAAAACTTTTTCACTAGGAAGGTGGTGAAGCATTGGGATGGGTTACATAGGGAAGTGGTGGAATCTCCTTCCTTAGGGGTTTTTAAGGTCATGCTTGACAAAGCCCTGTCTGGGATGATTCATTTGGGAATTGGTCCTGCTTTGAGCAGGGGGTAGGACTAGATGAGCTCCTGAGGTCCCTTCCTACCCTGATATTCTATGATTCTATGATTCTAAGTGAAGCACATTCCCAGGACAGAAGGCTGTGGTCACCCTGTCCCAAGAGACCAAGAAGGAGGGCACAAAATATAGGAAGAGGCCTTGGGGAGGAGAACTGGGTCAGCTTGTGGCTACAGAGGGAGACAGTTCCTTTCCCAGGGCCAGGGCCCATGGGAAAGGGTAGTGTCATAGATTCAGCCAGGCACTCCCTTCCAGCCACCCACACGAGTGTGCCCTGGATCCCTGAGTCATTTAAGCTTTCAGAGCCTGAACAAAGTCCAGCCAGTGCCCCTATCCTGTGGGTGTGGGTTCCCCCATGCTACCACCCTCGTAGAGGGTGCAGCAGCCCCTGATATTAAGGGGAGGAAAGGGGATTAACCAGAACCCAGGAGGGCTCAAAGCTGAGACCAGGAAGAGATGGGCCAAAGGCTGTTGTGTGCCCATCACAGATTTAGGATGGAAGATTGGTGTTTTCCTTTGGACTTTGATTGCGTCAGAAGAGATGGGGCAGAAGGTTTAGCTAGAGGGCTGAGTCACCTCAGTAACTGAACTGTGCTGAAAGCCAGGAGAGTCACTGATAACCCAGGAGGGAAACTGAGGCAGGTTGACTGCAATGCCACACCATGAGGGGGCGTGCTCCAGGACTGCACCCTGCTACAGGTCTTCTTGAAAATCCCTGTCTCGATGTCTACTCCATTCTTTGGTCTTCAGAATACAGGCTACCTCATATCAGGTAAAAAGGAAACCGACTCAGACACCACAATAACGGGGTTAGCTAAATAGACAGACCTATAGACGGGGATCTGATCTCAAGCCATTGTCATATGTCAGATCTTCAGGTAAGTGCCCACATTGATGGCTTTATAAACAAGCAGAGTGGAGCGCATACCTAAGCCTTGCCTCGCAGATGACAGCACACTCTAACCCTTTTGCCCTGAAATAAGGGAGGAATGCACGTGACCCTTCTTTGCCCAAGAAAACGTATCAATTACCGGCCTGAGGGGCCTGAACCTTCATACAGCTGTGTGACACGTGATACTTGTACCATGGGTGCTGTTGTCATGTAAAGGCACCACCTCAACAGTGGGAAGGGGGCAGTGAGTCCTAGTGGATGAGAAAAGGGGAGTTATACCGTATAACGGGCATTAGGGCCAGCAGTGAGTGAGGGATGGGGAAATGAATTAATTTATTTTGGTTTACACCTGCTCAAGTTCTGGTGGTATACATTGAAAATATGGGAACTGGGACTGCTTGACATAAATCAGGAGGAATTCCATTCACGCACATACGTTTACACTTGACAGTCTTCTAAATTAATTTGAATGGAAAATTAAATCCTAAGATTACATATGTGAATTAATGGGAACGTATGGGTGGGGAAATGAATGACCTCACATGTGTCAGTGGAAGGACAATGAAGTGAGGTGTGTGAGCCAGGGAATGATTGTTTTATTTGGTGGTGTATGTGCAAGGCCCTTTGTTTTCATTTTTTTATTTTGTAAAACATTTCCTGGAAATTTATAAGTGTTTATTATTAAAAAAAAAGAAAGAAAGAAACAAAACAAAACAAAAGGTAAAAAATCAATGCAAATAAATTAACCTCACAGATTCTGGGTAAATATTGAGATTAATATTGGAGGGTGGGAGAACAGAAAAAAACAAATAGAGAAGTCAGAGTATAGGAAGTAAAAGCAGTTTAATGCTGTGGTTTATTTAATGAACAGTACATACACATATGCACATGCATGTTTTTGTGTGTGTGTACCTTCCACTACATTGCCTTCATTTAACAGAAACTAATTTATTATTAACACAAACATCTATCTAATGTAATGTACTAGAGTTTCTTGACATAATCAGTATTTTCATGTTCTTGAGAGGTGCAAAATTCAGGTGAAAAATGGTAAAAAAAAATAGTTTTGGGAAAATCTGGGAATTTTTCAGTAAAAATTGGTAAAAACTGAAAAAGAAGGTCCTTTGCATATGTTAGAGTAATACTGGGGGGGGGGTCCCTATATGTGCACCTCCTCGTGTGGAGTGTGTGTGTGTGTGTACCCATGCTTATGTGTATTTCTGTATGTGTGTGTATCTCTGTGTCTCCCCCTGTGTCTGCATGTGTATCAGTGTGTGAGTGTTGGGAAACAAATGCTTGGCTAGTATTCATGTGTGACTGCTCTGTGCATGTGAGTTGTCATTTGCTGTGTAACAGAGAGCTGAAGCCAGATCCTCAGCTGGTGTCAATGAATGTAGCTTCACTGAGGATAACCAAGTTAGCTGGTGAAAATGAGTGTGACAATCTAGCCCGATGTTCCAATGTCTTTCTGATTTCTCCCCTGTACCACTAATGTCTAGGCACAATTGTGCTCCACAGTGCAGTCACTGCAACTGGCTGATGCTAAATGCACCTCTTCCTAATACATCCATGGGGTCATCTGCATCACTGGCAGCAGCTGTGTATTGCCACTATCTTAGACCTCTGTCCAGGCTTCTCTGTGAATCACTTGGTGGTCTCAGTGTAATTCATAGCAGCAATGGGCCTGAATGAAGCTTCCTGGACTTCAGGAAGTGAGGGGGAAAAAAAGCTCAGATCCAAACACCCCCAATTAATGTGGTGAACTTCAGAATCCAGAACTGAATTTCTCAGTCCTGGTCATTCGCTTGTCATTAGTTGGACAAGCAGCCACATGAAAACCACAATCCTGTGGACCACACCGCCTGGCCTCCTTACTGGCAGGATCACAAGCCACATTAAGGGACAATAGACATGGAGCGTGAACAAACTTCTGGGTTCTGACCCAGAGAAATGATCACCTTGAGGCACTTATGCAGCACACTGCCTGATGGGGGCGGGGGGGCAATGACAGTGGGAGAAAGCATGTGCACATGTATCTCCATTGATCTACCTAATCATCTCTTTATCTATCTCTTTATCAAACTATCCATCCATCCATCTGTCCATCTGTATAATCATCTGTCCATCCACCTAATTGTCTTTTTTTTGCTGTCTGTCTATCCATCAAGATGTCTGTCCATTTTTTCCTCCTTCTGCTCTTTGTCCATCAAATTATCTACCCAGTGGTCAGGCCAATTGTCTGTCTACACTTCTGTGAATCTGCCTTGCAAGCTGTTCATTCCTCTAATCATCTCTCCATCCACCTGGCTAGAGGTGTTTACATTCCCCTTATCTAATTTACCACTAATGGACCCATCCCCATGGAAAGTGGACTTCAGTGGGCAGGGGCTGCTGAATGGGGACATGTCACAGTCAAAGGCATTACATTCAATTTAAAGATATATCCTGATTTTTGGTAACTAAGGAACATCCCTTCTCATTCTGTGCAGCTAATTTCACAGTCAAAGCAGGTGGGAATTGGAGCCGACGAGCCTTGCAATGTGACTAACACTGTGCTAAGGACAGCAGTGGCAAGGGGATAGACTTTAACGAGTGCTCTGTTGGTCCCTGGTGACTGATCAGAGAAGTGGCAATGAACAGTCTGTCCATGGTGCATAAGGTGCTTGACCTTAAGGATGCTGCTGTTTCTATAGATCTGATCACAGACCTGTGACAGATGCCCCATTAGCAGGACCCCGATCAGTTTTATTTGGAACAAGTTAATTTCACTGATTCTTTGCTCAGATAAAAATAATTTAAAAAAATAAAAGCTACTTCATTGTGTGCTTGTTAAAACCACCCTGATTAGCAACACACCTACTAAAAAGAAATCTCTCCAATTAGGCATGCAGCACCTGTGACTCTATAGAGATGTACAGGCGGACACACGGGTCATTAAAACTTCTCTTGCCTTAATCAAGCACTCTGAGGAATGTTAAACCCAACTGAGACCTGGGCACTGGCTGGAGATTTAACAAACCTCTCAAGTAATTATGGGCCGGGGCAGAAACAAAGTTACTCGTTATTTTAATGAGTCCCATTGAGGGCCATTAGAATGGAAAAGCTGCTGGGAAATGCAGGTCTCAGTGGAAGTTCCCTCGCGGCTGATTAGAAAAGAAAGTGAGAGGCATTGATTAAAGTTAGACAAAGAAAGTGATGGGTCTGTTCCCTCAAGTAGCCCTCAATGGTTAAAGTGAAAGGGGTCAAGCCGTTCATTCCCAGCCCCTGTGAATGGTGATCCCTTCCTTCATAAATTCCATCAGACCCTCAGGTAGTGAGGGAATGTAAGGGGGAGAGATGACTGCAATGAAACTGACATGTAAACAAACCTCAGATTCCCACTAGGTTAGCGAAGACAGCCCGGCCCAGGTGTGGTGAGCAAAAGGCAATTCCAGGTTTCTAGGCCTCAGTGACAGAGCTCAGGCAATGTACCTGGGTTGTGACAGGCATTGCTGTCCTGCCCATGAACCCCAGCTCTGCCAATGCCCTGAATCCTAACCCACAGCCCCCTCCATTGTTCCATCTCTGGGTTCTCACACACACAAGTCTGATGATGCACCTCAATGCCAGCCTGCAGCCCCTTGTTATCCCAGCCCTGGGTCCTCCCTGACACAACTCTACTCATCCACTTCAATCCTGATCTGCAGCACCCTGAGCTCCCCTCATCCATGCACAGTTCTGTCATTGCCTCTCAGTCATGATCTGCAGCCCCTGCTATCCCAGCTTTAGTGTGTTCCCCCCCACCAATCTCTGCTAAAGCCCATTAGTCCTGACCCACAATCCCTCTGCTATCCCAGGATTGGCTCCTTTCACAGCTTTGGTGACATGCCTCAGTCCTGACTTACATTACCACTACTATTCCTGTCCCAAAACTGCTCCCCAGCTCTGCCAACACATCACAATAATGAGCTACAACCCCTCTGTCATTGCTGTCCTACCCCAAATGCACACCACTGACAATGCTCCTCAGTCCTGACCCTCTGTTAGTCAAGTTCACGCCCACCCACACACCCCTCTTTGAATGCACCAATCCTGACCCTTGCTAGCCCAGGCCTGCCATCTTCAGAGCTCTGGTATTTCTGCTGATTCTGACCTGCCAGTCCAGTCCTGGGACAGTGCTGAGCTGTCTCAATGCATCACAAAGAAGCTTGCACTTTTCATCTCCTATGCGTGTGCACGCACGCGCACATACACACACACTCTGCTATGCTAGTCCTGGACCCCACCTAGCTGCATCAAAGTACATTGGCCTTTACCTGTAACAGCCCCTATTATGCTTAACTTCCACATGCACATGGAACAACAAACCTATGTCAATCGGCAACCCACACCACCTGCCAAAATACGCCACACTGTACAAAACTTTGATATTCATTTTGGATGTGTGCACACACACACACACAGATTGCAGTCCATCCAAAAAGGGCAGTAAGAGTACACACACACACAGAGCAAATCTTATTGCTTCCAGAAAGGGGTAACAAGACACACATACACACACTAACACAATACACATACACACCGAACAGGATTCATTTTTCCACAAGGGGGCAGGAATCACACACACACACAAAACCTACTTCCCCCAACATGGCAATAACAGACAGACACACATGCACACTGAAACACTCATTCCATGCAGCAGGACACACACACAGGGAGAGAGAGAACAGGGCTGGTTACCACCATCAGGACATAACACTGACACCCAGTGATCCCTGCACAGAGACGAAGGCTGATCTTGGGTTTAACGCACTCGACCGGCCCATAGAACTCTCAGCTCAGTTCCTGGCTTTTCCCCTGACACTGCATGTGGCACTGAGATGGTGACTGAGGTAGAAGTTTACAAACCAAACCAGGCTAGGAAAACGTCAGTCTTAAACACCATGGACCAGACCTTCAGCTGGTAGAAAGTGGCCATAGCTTCATTGGGTCTGTGACGGTGTACCCCATAAAGCTTCATGGGAATATGCTTATGAATGTATATATAATATAACTGGAATATGATTTATGCTACATATGCCATGTAACATATCTCTGTAAAGGTTATGATCTACTGAATCTATTAATCCTATTTGTATGCATGTATCATTTTTGTATTTGAAGTTATGAATATTGGCTGGGCACTGGCTTGATTTTTAAGTAGCCTTTGTAAAGCATTTGGTCAGCTTCTTAAGAAAGGAATGTGCAAATTAAGTGCCCAATCAAGAAGCACTTAAGGGACAATGGCTCTTGGGGGG
>NW_020665331.1:0-1318 GCF_002925995.2 Terrapene triunguis
ACTCCACCTCGACGAACGGAGTAACGTCAAAATCGATTTTGTTAATCCGAATTAGGGTTAGTGTGGCCACAAATCGATGGTATTGGCCTCCGGGAGCTATCCCACAGTGCACCACTGACCGCTCTGGACAGCAATCTGAACTCGCATGCACTGGCCAGGTAGACAGGAAAAGACCCAGGAAAATTTGAATTGCATTTCCTGTTTCCTGTTTGCTCAGCGTGGAGATACCACAGATACCTCAGATCATCAGCACAGGTAACCATGCAGGCTGATAATCGAAAAAGAGCACCAGCATGGACCACACGGGAGGTACTGGATCTGATCGCTGTATGGGGTGAGGATTCAGTGCTAGCAGAACTTCGTTCAAAGAGACGAAATGCCAAAACTTTTGAAAAAATCTCCAAGGGCATGATGGAGAGAGGCCACAATAGGGACTCAGATCAGTGCCGCGTGAAAGTGAAGGAGCTCAGACAAGCCTATCAAAAAACAAAGGAGGCAAACGGTCGCTCCGGGTCAGAGCCGCGGACATGCCGCTTCTACGCAGAGCTGAATGCAATTCTAGGGGGGGCCGCCACCACTACCCCACCTGTGATCGTGCAAACCGGGTCTGGGATAGTCTCTACACCTGAGGATTCTGAGGATGGGGAAGAGGAGGAGGAGGAGGAGGAGGATCTTGCAGAGAGCACCCAGCACTCCGTTCTCCCCAACAGCCAGGAGCTTTTTCTCAGCCTGACTGAAGTACCCTCCCAAGCCTCCCAAGCCAGTAGCCAAGACCATGACCCCATGGAAGGGACCTCAGGTGAGTTTACCTTTTAAAATATAAAACATGGTTCAAAAGCAAGGTTTTTTAATGATTATTTTGCCCTGAGGACTTGGGATGCATTCGCAGCCAGTACAGCTACTGGAAAAGTCTGTTAACGTGTCTGGGGATGGAGCGGAAATCCTCCAGGGACATCTCCATGAAGCTCTCCTGGAGGTACTCCAAAAGCCTTGCCACAAGGTTTCTGGGCAGTGCCGCTTTATTCCGTCCTCCATGGTAGGACACTTGTCCACGCCATGCTTGCAGCAAGTAATCTGGTATCATTGCCTGACAAAGCCTGGCAGCGTATGGTCCCGGTGTTTGCTGGCATTCAAGCAACATCCGTTCTTTATCTCGCTGTGTAATCCTCAGGAGAGTGATATCGCTCATGGTAACCTGCTTGAAATACGGGAACTTAATTAAGGGGACAGAGGTGGCCGTTCCTACTGGGCTGTTTGCCTGTGGCTGATAAGAAATCCTTCCCTGCAGTTAGCCAAGCGCAGGGGCGGGGGGGGGGGG